>NC_051390.1:30827741-30845650 GCF_015228065.2 Penaeus monodon
CATAGGATAGGTGATTGTGGAAACAATTTTATTCTGTAAGATGCGATAGTGGAGGATGAATATTTGGAACTAAAAAAAACCATAGGAAACATAGGAGTGGATAAGAATGTGACATCAGATAGGAGTGTGTTAGATGGGTGTGGCCAATACATAAGTAGGTGAGAGCTATCTCCCAATGTCTGTTCCGATGAAATGGAGCTGACCAGGAGATTGATAGTTTTACAGTACGTAATTTATTAGTGCGAAAACCTCACCACAAAGATTGCCATCGTGTATAGAGGAAGGTCTTAAATTGGGGGTAATAATCCTTGGCTGGAGAGATAATGAGTTACAGGAGTCAGTAAACATAGTGAAAGAGGAAGAAGGGAGCAAGTATATGTGTTTTAAGGCAAAAAGAAGTACAGTTCTGTAGTATGACACTGGAGAGGAGGGAGGGACTATGAAAGTGTGAGTTAGGAAAGTTACTGAGAAACCAGTACCAGAGGTGGATTTGGAGCCATCAGTGTAAACATGAATACTGGAGGAATGAGTGGAGACATGGTCAAGGAAATGGGTGAACAGAGAAAGGAATAGAAGTAAAGGTAGGAAGCAGGGACAGTGCGATAGTTTGGTGAGGGAAAGTTGGTGCAAGTGAGCATAGCATCGGAGAGAGAGAAGGGTACAGCGCCAAGAGAGAAATGGCATGCCTGACTCAGTGTACAAGCTCTCAACTGGAGAGGAGCAGAAAGCGCCTAGGGATAAGGGAAGACCGCAGTGGTGGATTGTATCAAAATGAGCAAGGAGGGAGGTTGAGGCAGAGTAGATATGACATCTATAATCAAGAGTAGAGAGGATCAAGGTAACATGAAGATGAAGGAGACTTTTACAATCTGAACCCCCAAATACATGGGAGAGTCTGTAAGATTCAGAGGCAGTGGTGAGCTTTTCCTTTAATGTATAAGATATGGTCTAACCAGAACAATTTGGAGTAAAAAAAAAAATAACGTCTACCAGGAGAATGGTAACCATATAAGAAGAGTGGAGGTTGGGGACCTACATTTGCACAAGAGGTAGAAAAGTGAAAACCATGGTTAGTAGCCCAGGAAGCTACTGATGATATTGCGGATTGAAGGAATTGGTGGAGAGATGGTATGGCTGTGCCAGAGGTGAAGATGGTTAAATCATCAATATAAAGTGATGATCGAGCTTCTGGTTGTAAAACTGATACAATGTCATTAACAGCTAGAAGGAATAAGATGGTGCTGAGCACACCACCTTGCGGGACGCCTTCGAAATTAGTAAAGGATGATGATGCAGAAAAGGTAATTTTGACCTGAAAAGTTGCCCAGCTCATTAGCAACTTGGAGAGGATCAGAGTTGAGTATTTCGAATAAGGATAGTTTATGGATCTGATGACAAACAGCTGAAACAGACGTAGATGTAACCGAGGTAATATTATTTCGCCAGTTAGTTGTCTTACTGTTCTGGATTGTACGACAAAGACAGGCGGATGCTCTCTTAAAGGAGATATGGGCTGATAGCTGATTAAGGGTGCCTTGTTTGTTACAGGCTGCACATTTTATTAAAAATAAATGTGTTAGACGCCTAAGGTCATGTAGCACTATAGGAAGGGACAGTAAAAGGTAGTGAAGGGTGGTTGAGTTAGTAGTTAGTTGCTGTGTCAATTATCTGTATTAATATTGAGAAGGTAATAGGTGAGTAAAGGAGTTGATGAGTGAATGGTTAAGGTAGGGTTAGGTAAGGGGATTAGAGCAAGTGACGGATATGTATGCATCTGAGGAAGGAGAACAGGTTGTCAAAGCAGAAAGTGTGAGATTCTTTAAGAATATCTGATAGGTTGGGAGGTCGGTGAAGGGAGGATAGGTGGGGTAAAGTAGAGGTACAGGCTGCATCAAAGCCAAAAATGTTTGGAACTGAATTAGGGACATTACATAGGGAACATATGGGTAGATCAGAATGTGACATCAGATAGGAGTGTGTTGATTGGGTGTGGCCAATACGTAAGCAGGTGAGAGCTGTCTCCCAACATCTGTTCCAGTGAAATGATAGTTTTACAGTATGTAATGGTTAATGGTTAAAAGCAAGATAAATGTGCTAGACATCTAAGGTCATGTAGCACTATAGTTAATGTTAGGGAAGGGTGGTTGAGTTAGTGATTAGTTGTCTAAGCTGGGCAAAGGAATTGGTGAGTGAAAGGGTTAGGGTCGGGTATGGTAAGGAGTTAGATTAGATGAAGAATATGTATGCGTTTGAGGAAAGAGAATAGGTTGTTGAAGCAAAAAGTGTGGGATTCTGTAAGGATGTCTGATAGGTTGGGAGGTCGGTGAAGGGGGGATAGGTGGGGGAAAGCAGAGGTACGAGTTGTTTCAAAACGTGGGCACGGCAATAGGATGTGTGGGATTGGAGTGTCTGGTGGTGTGTATTGACTTTATGAGAGTTAATGAGTTACATAAGGGATTCACGTGCGTAAGGAGGGAGTGGAAGGGATAGAGGGGATGGTGGGAGGGTTAATGTGGGTGGGTTAGGGTCGGGGGGATGGGCTGTGTTGGGAGGGGGTAGGAGGATAGGGTGTAGGGGGGATATCGTTAGGAGGAGGATGGATATCAGCAGTTACTTGGAGTGTGGAAGGAGCAGGAGTTGTAAGATTTGGAGGTTGAGTGTCAGTTTTCATTAGGTAATCTTGAATATTTTCAATGGTTTCTTCTAAGGAGTTGGTTTGGGAGTTTTGGGGGATATAGGATTTCTTGTGTTAGCAAAGAAGAGAGGACTGGTGTCTCAAGCAAAGGAGTAAAGGAAGGTGGAGGTGATTGTGTGGTAGGGGAAGAGGGGGTGGAACGTTTGTTCTGTCTGTTACGGGTAGTGCGAGGAGGGAGAGGGGAAGGTGTTGGGGTTGTGTGGTGTTGAATTCTGTAGTAGAGATTGGAGTGTCTGGATTTAGGATGGCAAAATAGTTTGACTGGGGAAGGTAGGAGGTAGAAGAGGGGGGGTTAGATGTAGGAGGGGTGGGTTTAGGAGAATTGGTAGAATGAGCAGTATTACTGGAGTAAGGAGTAAGGGAGAAACCACGTCGACGTGCTTCTTGTCTGGCTTCACGTAGTGTGAGTCCAAGTTTGAATCTGAGAGTTGCTACCTCAGACTCAAATTTATAGGTGGGACAACCCTATAAAATACATTATGGGGGCCGCCACAGTTGGCACATGTGCGTGATTGTGCAGGACAGTTTAGATCGGGTATGGCCAGGTTGGGCACATAGTGGGCATCTGGCTGTGGAACGGCAATGTTTGGCTGGGTGTCCTAGACGCCAACAATTTTGGCACTGACGTGGAGGGGGTTGGTATGGACGAACAGGGAGGGATTCTCCTCCTATGTAGACGTTAAAGGGAAGGTCATGCCTACGGAAGGTAATTTTGGCTATGTTAGTGGGTTTCTTTCGATGACCTCTGGGGGGAATGGAGTAGCATTGTACTGATGTTGCATCATAGTCTGTGAGACAGGCAAGTAGATCTTCTCCACAGTCTGACCATCTTTGTCATAGATTGGGCAATTTGCTGGGGAGATTGAAACTGTTCCGGTGCAAGTATTGAGGGTTGGATGGGGTTCTGCAAGGATGGGGTTACCATATAGGTCTGTTAGTTTTGTTAATGCTATAGCTTGGTTTTCGGATGTTACTGTGACAAGACGGGAGCGTCGGTCGGCTACGGAAAGAGACTTTACCTACTTGTTTTTGGAGACATTGTTGGAAGAGAAGGGTGTTGTCAGAGTAGGGAGCTGTGGGAGGGATCACGAAAAATCGGTCCCATTTGGCTGTGCTGAAGAGGGTATTCAAAATTGTTGTAGAGATAGGGGTAGTCGAAGGGCGGGGGCCTGACGAAGATGGAGTAGTGTTAAGGGTAGTGTTATGGGGAGGTGGGCAATAAGGCTGTAGGGTATTAATAAGGGAGGATGGGGTGGTTGATGTTGGAGGTTGTGGGGTAGAGGTGTTGAAGTTGAGATTGCTGGGAGAGTGGAATGTTCCTTAAAGGTTGATTGTTGGCTACTGTACTAGTAGGTATTGATGAGGGGTAGTTATTGCAGTGTTCGGAGCCGTGGTCAAAGGAGAGCCTGGGGTCAGGGAATCTGGTGGTTTACATCGTTGGGGCTATTTGATAAAGGGGCAAGCCTCATTGCCCCTAATAGTGGGGATAAGTTTTCATTACTGGCCATGGTAAGCCTGGATTATGTTGGGGATAAAAACAGTCCACCCCTCAGGTCCCCTTGAGGGGTAAGGGCTAGATAACTAAATCAGGGGAATACCGTGCCCATGGCTCCCTCAGGCCGTTCAGGACTGGCACAAAGTCAGCCTTTCATCCTTTCAGCACGGCTCTCACACCTTAGGAAGTGGATAGCAGAAGGGTTTGGTGAAGGGACAGAAACGAAAGGTGGGAAGGAAAATAAAGACCATGCAAAATTAGTTGAGTCGAGGGCTGAGTCCCAAGGTTGGGGAGTTCCCCATCATTGGGTCCCAGTCTCCTCCTCCTAAGCCCCCCCACGACAACAACGGGCAAGGGATTGGGGGGGGGGGGAGTATATTGGTATGTAATTCATTTGTATTGAGACTTAACCAGAAAGATTACCATGGGTTAAACAAGGTCTAAAAGTGGGGCTAATAATCCGTGGCTGGAATATGTTAGAAACATGGTTGGTGTGATGTGGGCATAATAGCATAGCCTGCTAGAGTATCTGCCTATTCATTGCCAGGGATTCCAACATGGCTGGGCACGAAGCAAAATCTGATAGTTTTATGGTGTGTGGATAGGTAGAACAACCAGTTCTGGATCTTACAGAGAAAGGGGTTGGTCGAGTGTATTAAGTGTATTGAGAGTTAATGAGTTATGGGAGTCAGTAAAAATAGTGACAGAGGAAGAAGAGAGTATAGATGTTATAAAGCAAAGAGGAGTGCATACAATTCTGTAGTATGGACACTGGATTCATAGCCTCTGGGCTAGTACAGTGGTAATGTGTCTCATCCGAGGGGTCGGCGGTTCGCGCCCCGCCCAGGCGCGAGAAGTTGCAATTGTCGCCCGGAGGTTACTGCTGTGGCTGGCCACCACGGCGGGTAAGGGCTAGGTTCAGCCGAGTCAGCACCAGCTGACACACGTGAGCGAGTCGGCATCGACACAGGTCGGGCTCCCCTCGTAGTATAGCCCGGGCGAAGCTAAGCTTCGCATATCGGACTTATCCTTATCCTTACTGGATTCAGGAGGGAGGGGGTATTTGAAAGTGTGAGTTGGGAAGGTTACTGTGAAATCAGCATCGGAGGTGCATTTAGAGCCATCCATGTAAACATGAATTCTGGAGGAATGAATGGAGACATGGTCAAGGAAATGGGTGAGACGGAGAGCGGGGGGGGGGGGTATCTGATTTTGGTGGGTCAGCGAAAACAGAGGAGCAAATATAGGGGTAAGTATGGAGGGACAGAATGAACAGAAAACAGAAAAGGTCAGAAATGGGGAAAAGGGGAATGGGAGAGGAGGGTATCCATGCGAATGAAGAAAGGAGTAGGTAAATGTGGAAAAGAAACAAAGGTAGGAAGTAGGGATTGTGGGATAGTTTAGTGACGGAAAGTTGGTGGAATCGAGTATAGCATCGGAGAGAGAGAAGGGTACGGCGTTAAGAGAGAGATGGCATGCCTGATTCAGTGCACAGGCTCTCAACTGGAGAGGAGCGGAAGGCACCTAGGGCTAAGCAGTGGTGGATTCTTTCAAGATGAGCAAGGATGGAGGTTGAGGCAGAGGAGAGGAGAGTGACAGTGGAGAGGATCAAAGTAACATGCAGATGAAGTAGCTTTGCGATCTGAACCACAGGATATATGGGACAGAGTTTGTAGGATTCAGAGGAAGCAGCAAGCTTTTTCTTTAATGCAAAGATATGGTCTCGCCAGGATAATTTGTAGTAAAAAATAACGCCAATAATGTTTGCGAAAGAAAAGGATGGGGAAAAGATTTGGAGGTAGAAAAGCAGAATACATGGTTAGTGGCCCAGGAAGATACTGCTATTGCAGACTGAAGGAACTGGTGGTGATTTGGTATGGATGTACCAGATGCGAAGATGGATAAATCATCAACATATAGTGGTGATCGGGCTGTCAGTGGTAAAATTGAGACGACTTTTGGCAAGAAGGAACTATGAGACGCCTTTGAACTGAGAAATGATGATGTTGCAGAGGCAATTTTGACCTGGAAAGTGCGTTTGGAGAGGAAAGACCTTATAAAGACATCCATGTTTCCACATATGCCTAGGAAGGACAATTTTTGGAGAATATGGTACCGTCATATGCTTTTTCTAAGTCAAAGAATATGGCTAATACGGATTCATGGCATTGTAGTGTTGGTTCATATATTGGTGATATCAAGGTTCATTTAAATCTCATTTCCAGTCATCTTTGATATTCATTCACTATGAAATATATAATTTAATCATTAATTTGTAAAATATATAATTTAATCATTCATTTGTAAAATATATAATTTAATCATTCATTTGTGAATATATCATTAAATAGAAAAAAAAATAATTAGGGGGAAATATCCCAAAGTTCAACTTATTTATTTTCCTTTTTTTCCCAACACCAACATATACATGAAATGCAAGTCCGGAACTTTATAATCACTTTGCGAGATGCGAGATCTATCACCACGATTTTCGTTACTTAACTTGTACTGTGTTTTCCGGCTTCTCCCTCAGTCAAGTGCAGCCAAGGTCGGTCTGCCCGCTAGACATTCCCGGGCAGCCCAAGTCACATTCCCGCTCTCTAGTTGCGTCAGGAAAATTTCCACATGCGGACTACCGAGGTGTATAATTACGTAGCAGGGCATTTGCTTAAGCTTGTACGGATGTTTTTTTTGTTAATCTCATCGCTCATTGTCGTGGAATTCACTACAGCGTGCAATGCAAGTGTAATATATGTCTCGAAATAAGCAAGGGAATCAGCTGTATTTCGGGCACAGCAGAAACCAGACTGGGAAGGAGAGAGAAGATTGTGATTCAAAATACCACATTAAGTGGAAGTTAACCATTCGCTCTAGTAGTTTGCATAAGCAGCTAGTTACAGCAATGGGGCGGTAATCTTGAGGGAGGGTACCCAATTTATTGGGTTTCAAGAACGGGGGGGGGGGGGGGAGAGAGCTTCTCGACAATTAGAAGGAAAATTTTCTGATGTCCATATGTGGTTCAAAATAGTTAATAGGAAGGATAGGGAGGAAGATGGGAGGTGTTGGAGCGTACGGTAGTGAATACCGCCAGGGCCTTCATGACTGCTGTGACATGACTGTAAGGCAGCATTGAGTTCAGAGGAAGAAAAAGGTGCATTATAGGACTCAGCATAGACTAGGGTGAAGATGATGGGGGTGCATTCCCTGGTGGTCTTAATAGAAGAAAAGTGTGGAGAAAGATCAGAACCACTACTGACCTAACTGAAATAAGTCACCTAGTTCATTAGCGATTTGGAGAGGCTCAGAGATGAGAGTAATCTCGAATAGGAGGGGTGGGGGATGGATGAGGGGATGTTTGCTGATTATTTATGGATCCGGCACCAAACAGTTGAGATAGATGTAGATGTAATTGAGGAAACACTTGCCAGCTATTTGTTTTACTGTTTCTGATTGTACGACGAAGATAGGTGGATACTCATTTAAAGGAGATAAGAGCTGATAATTGATTTGGAGTGTCTCGTTTGTAGTGGTAACTGTTCCAGGCTGCACGTTTTAAATAAAGTGCTTTAGCACAATCGGAATTCCACCAAGGAACACATTTAGTGGTATAAGCTCTTGAGATTCAAGGAATGGCTCTATAGGCAGCTCTTAGGACTGTAGTTGTGAAATACTGTATTTTATCTGAAATGGATGAAAAGGGGGTGGGGGGGGGGGTAGAAATAACAGAGAACTGGAAAGTGGTCACATGTGGAAAAGTAGTCAAAAACTGACCAATGGAAATCTAAATGAAGAAAAGGGTGCACAGAGAGAGATCAATGCATGAAAAAATGCGTGTGTATGTAGAAGTGTGTGGGACAATCTGAATTAAGAAAAATAAGGTCAGTTGTGGAGAGGAACTGTTCTAGGGATCAGCCACGGGTATTGGTGATAGAATCACCCCCAAAGAATATGACAGCAGTTAAATCACCAACGATGAGGAAAGGTAGCTGGAGTAGGGATATTAGATTTTCAAAAGCAACAAAGTCAACGGGGTGGGAAGGGGGAGAAGTAGACTGAAATAACTGTGATCCAACACTGGAGAAAGATACAAATAATTGTGCAAGGGATAGTGGCTTGGAAGGGAGGTATGACATAAGGTGCTTTCTGATGGATAAGTATAGATGAGACATAAAGGGAGTGTGAAGAAGTGACAAAATGATAGTTGAGAATTGGTATAGAAGGATGTGTAAGAAAAATCTCTTGGAGGCAAGTAATGGATGGGTTATAGGAAGAAAGAATATGACGAAGGTCAAGTCTGTGAGAATGGAAACCACAAATATTCCAAAGTAACACAGCTATGCTTTAGTTGATCTAGGAGTGATAATGGTTACAGTGTGTGTTAGAGAACTTGAAGGGGAAGGAGCCAGGGGGTGAGATAAGGAATGAGAGGGGGAAGGTGGTGTTGTATCAGGAGGGGTATCAGGAGGTGGAGGATCTCGGGAAGGGCATAGTTGTGACATAAGGGATTTACATGTGTATCAAGGAAGGAAGGGATGGAGGGGATGGAGGGAGGGTTAATGTTGGTGGAGCTGGAGCTAAGGGGGACAGGGTGTGTTGAGGAAGGGGTGTAAGGGGAACATGAATAGGAGGAGGATGGATATCGGCAGTCACTTTGAGTGTGGAGGGAGAGGGAGTTCTGGAATTTGAGGGTGGATGAGGGGAGTCAGTGTCAGTTTCGGACTCGAGTAGATACTTTTGAATATCTTTAAGAGTTTCTGTAACGGAGTTGGTTGGAGGGTATTGAGAGACAAAGGTTTTCTTTTAAAGGGGGGAAGAGGACAGTGATGTCTGTGTGGTAGAAGGGATTGAACGTTTAGTCTGTCTGCTGTGGAAGTATGGGGAGGGAGAGGGGAAGGTGTTGGGGTTGTAATAGAGATTGGAGTGTCTGGATTTTGAATGGTAAAAGAATTTGACTGGGGAAGGCAGAAGCTAGAAGTGGGAAAGTAAGATGTAGGAGGAATAGCTATAGGAGAGGGTGTAGGAACGTCTTGGGAGGGGGGGGGGTAGAGTGACCAACATTAATGGACTAGGGAGTAAGAGAAAAACGTCATCGATGTGCTTCCTGTCTGGCTTCACACAGATTGAGACCAAGTCTGAATCTGAGAGTTACCACCTCAGACTCAAATTTGTAGGCTGGGCAGCCCCTACAATATACATTATGAGGGCCGCCACAGTTGGCACATGTACTTGACAGCAGTTTGATCGAGTATGACTAGGTTGGGCACATAGAGGGCATCTGGCTGTGGAACGCCAATGTATGGCAGGATGTCTTAAACACTAACAATTTTGGCACTGATGGGGAGGAGGTTGATATGGTCGTACAAGGAGGGATTTTCCACCAATGTAAACATTTAAGGGTAGGTCATGTCAGCGGAAAGTAATTTTGGGAATGTTAGTGGGGTTCTTAGATGACCTCTGGGAGGAATGGAGTAGCATTGTTCGTGATGCAGACAAATAAGTCTTCTCCACAATCTGACCAATTTTTGTTATAAATAGGGCAGTTTGCTGGGGAGATCGAGACAGTTCTGGTGCAAGTACTGAGGGTTGGATGAGGTTCTGCAGGAATGGGGTTACCAGAGAGATCAGTTAGAGGTTAATGGTTAATGGTTAAAAGCAAGATAAATGTGCTAGACATCTAAGGTCATGTAGCACTATAGTTAATGTTAGGGAAGGGTGGTTGAGTTAGTGATTAGTTGTCAGGTCCGTGGGAGCGGAAACCGCGAATATTCCAATAAAGGATAGTTATACTTTAGTGATATAGATTGTGGTATGTGTTGGAGATTTTGAGGGGGAAGCAGCTAGAGGGTGGGATCAGGACTGAGAGGTCTGAGATGGAATAGGTGTGGGAGTTGGTGTTCTACTAGGAGGGGTATTAGGAGATGGAGGGTCTGAGGAAGGGGATACTTGTGACATAAGGGATTCACGTGTGTATTCAGGAGGGAGTGGAAGGGATAGAGGGGATGGTGGGAGGGTTAATGTGGGCGGGGTTGGGTTCGGGTTCGGGGGGGATGGGCTGTGTTGGGAGGGGTTAGGAGGATAGGGTGTAGGGGGGATATCGTTAGGAGGAGGATGGATATCAGCAGTTACTTGGAGTGTGGAAGGAGCAGGAGTTGTAAGATTTGGAGGTTGAGTGTCAGTTTTCATTAAGTAATCTTGAATATTTTCAATAGTTTCTTCTGAGGAGTTGGTTGGGGAGTTTTGGGGATAAAGGATTTCTTGTGAGGGGGGGAAGAGAGGACTGGTGTCTCAAGCATAGGAGCAAAGGAAGGTGGAGGTGATTGTGTGGTAGGGGAAGATGGGGTGGAACGTTTGTTCTGTCTGTTACGGGTAGTGCGAGGAGGGAGAGGGGAAGGTGTTGGGGTTGTAGTGGTGATTGGAGTATCTGTAGTAGAGATTGGAGTGTCTGGATTTAGGATAGCAAAATAGTTTGACTGGGGAAGGTAGGAGGTAGAAGAGGGGGGGTTAATGGTTAATGGTTAATGGTTAAAAGCAAGAGAAATGTGCTAGACATCTAAGGTCATGTAGCACTATAGTTAATGTTTGGGAAGGGTGGTTGAGTTAGTGATTAGTTGTCTAAGCTGGGCAAAGGAATTGGTGAGTGGAAGGGTTAGGGTCGGGTGTGGTAAGGAGTTAGATTAGATGAGGGATATGTATGCGTTTGAGGAAAGAGAATAGGTTGTTGAAGCAGAAAGTGTGGGATTCTGAAAGGATGTCTGATAGGTTGGGAGGTCGGTGAAGGGAGGATAGATGGGGGAAAGCAGAGGTACGGGTTGTTTCAAAACGTGGGCACGATAATAGGATGTGAGGGATTGAAAGGGGAACATTACAGAAGGAACATAACGGTGGATCAGATTGTGACATCAGATAGGAGTGTGTTAGACGGGTGTGGCCAATGCGTAAGCGGGCGAGAGCAGTCTCCCAACGTCTGTTCCGATGAAATGGAGCTGACCAGGAGGAGATTGATAGTTTTACAGAATGTAATTTATTAGTGCGGAGGCTTGACCAAAAAGATTGCCATCGTTTATACAAGAAGGTCTTAAAGTGTGGGTAATAATCCGTGGCTGGGATATGTGAGAAGCGTGGTTGGTATGATGTGGACATAGAGGCGTGGCGTGCTAGTGTATCTGCCTGTTCATTGCCGGGATTCCAACATGGCTGGGCACCCAGCAAAATTTGATTGTTTTATGGCGTGTGACAGGTAGAACAACCAGTTCTGGATCTTACAAAACAAGGGGGTTGGTGTGTGTATTACTTTATGAGAGTTAATGAGTTACGGGAGTCAGTAAAAATTGTAAAAGAGGAAGAGGAAAGTGAGTATATGTGTTTTAGAGCAAAAAGGAGTGCATACAATTCTGTAGTAAGGACACTGGATTCAGGAGGAAGGGAGTATTTGAAAGTACGAGTTGGAAGATTACTGCAAAACCAGCACCGGAGGTGGATTTGGAGCCATCAGTATATACATGAATACTAGAGGAATGAGTGGAGACATGGTCAAGGAAATGTGTGAGAAGGACAGTAGGAGGGATATTTGATTTTGGTGGGTCGGGGAAAACAGAAGAGCAAATATGGGGTGAGGTTATGAGCCATGGAGGGACGGAATGGACAGAGAATGGGAGAGGTTGGAGATGGGGAAAGGGGAATGTGAGAGGAGGGTATCCATGCGTGTTGAGAAAGGAGTAGGTAAATCGTGGAGATGAAGCTAAGGTAAGAAGTAGGGTTGTGGGATTTAGTTTAGTGAGGGAAAATTGTGGAATCGAACATAGCATCGGAGAGAGAGAAGGGTACGACATCGAGAGAGACATGCTATGCCTGATTCAGTGTACAGGCTCTCAACTGGGGAGGAGCGAAAGGCGCTAGTGCTAAGCGAAGACACAGTGATGGATTGTATCAAGATGGGCAAGGAGAGAAGTTGAGGCAGAGGAGTAGATATGGCATCCATAATCAAGAGTGGAGAGGATCAAAGTAACATGAAATGAAGGAGAGTTTTGCGATCTGAGCCCATGATATATGGGAGAGAGTTTTTAAGATTCGAAGACGGCGGAGAGCTATGTCATTAATGTGTAGAATATGGTCTCGCCAGGACAGTTTGGAGACAAAAATGACACCTAAGAATTTGCCAGAGGAACGGCATTGGAGTGGAGTGCCATATAAGAAGAGTGGGGGTAGAGGACCTACACGTGAGCGAGAGAAAAGAATGGAGAAAGATTTAGAGGTAGAAAAGCGGAAGCCATGGTTTGTGGCCCAGGAAGATACTGATGAGATGCAGATTGAAGAAATTGGTAGAGATTTGGTAGGATGTGCAGAGGCATAGATGGTTTAAATCATCAACATATAGTGATGACCGGGCTCCTGGTGGTAAAACTGAGACAATATCATTAACAGCAAGAAGGAATAAAGTGGTACTGAGCACACTGCTTGTGGGACACCTTCGATTTGGGAAAGAAAGATGATGTGGCAGAGGCGATTTTAACCTGGAAAGTGCGTTGGGAGAGGAAGGACTTTATGAAGACACCCATGTTTCCACGTATGCTAGAGAGGACAATTGTTGGAGGATATGGTAACCGCCATGTCGTATCATATGCTTTTTTAGATCAAAAAATAGCTAGTACGGATTCATGGCGTGCAAATGCAGATGTAATATATGTCTCAAATGAGCAAGGGGGTCAGCTGTGCTTTGGCACGGCGAAACCGAATTGGGAAGGAGAGAGAGATTGTGAGATTCAAGATACCACATTAAGCGGAAGTTCAACCATTCGCTCTAATAGTTTTGCACAAGCAGCTAGTTAGTGCGATGGGCGATAGTCTTGAGGAAGGGTACCCGATTATTGGGTTTCAGGAAGGGAAGGATAAGAGCTTCTCGCCAATTAGAAGGGAAATTTCCTGATGTCCAAATGTGGTTGTAAATTTTTAAGAGGAAGGATAAGGAGGAAGATGGGAGTTGCCGGAGCATACGGTAGTGAATACCGTCAGGGCCTTCATGAGTGTTACGGCATGATTGTAGGGCAGCAATGAGTTCAGAGGAAGAAAATGGGGCATTATAGGACTCATCAGAGGATGGGGTGAAGATAATGGGGGTACGTTCTCTGGTGGTCTTAATAGAAGAGAAGTGTGAAGATAGGTGAGAAACCACTACTGACCTGGCTGAAATAATCACCCAGTTCATTAGCGACTTGGAGGGGATCAGAAATGAGGGTATTTCGAATATGGAGGACAGGGGCAGGAGGGGGGGATGTTGCCTGATAGTTTATGGATTCGGCGCCAAACATTTGAGATAGATGTAGAGGATGTAATTGATGAAACATAATTTCGCCAGCTATTTATTTTACTATTCCGGATTGTACGACGGAGATTGGCAGATGCTCTTTAAAGGAGATAAGGGCTGATAGTTGATTTGGAGTACCTCTCTTGTAGCGGTAACTGTTCCAGGCTGCACGTTTTAAGCGAAGTGCTTTAGTGCAATCAGAATTCCACCATGGAACACATTTGGAGGTATATGGTCTTGAGGTTCGAGGGATAGCTGTATGTGCAGCTCTTAAGGACTGTATTTGTGAAATACTGTATCATTTCTGAAATGGAAGTGAGGGAGGATGGAGGGGTATGAATAACAGAGAGTGAAGTGAAAGTATGCCAGTCAGCTCTATCAAAACACCAGCGTGGGGAGTTAGGGAGTGGTACCTATGAAGTAGGAGAAAGGAGAACTGGAAAGTGGTCACTATAGGGAAAGTGGTCTAAGACTGACCAGTGGAAATCTAAATGAAAGGAAGGGGAGCATAGAGCGAGGTCAATGCATGAAAAAGATTGCGTGCGTGTATCAAGTGTGTGGGCGATCTGAATTTAGTATAGTAAGGTCAGCTGTGGAGAGGAAGCGCTCTAGAGATCGGCCTCGGGAGTTTGTGATAGAATCACCCCATAGAGTGTGGCGGCAGTTAAAGTCACCAACTATGAGGAAAGGTGGTTGAAGTTGGGAAATTAGATTTTCAAAAGCAACAAAGTCAATGGGGTGGGATGGGGAGAAGTAGACTGATATCACTGTGATCCAACGATGAAGGAAGATACGGATGACTGTGCAAGGGACATTGGTTTGAAAGGGAGGTGTGACATAAGGTGTTTTCTGATTGATAGGTATGGATGAGACATAAAGGGAATGTGGGGATGAGACAAAATGATAATTGGGGATTGGTATTGGAGGATGTGTTAGAAAGGTCTCTTGAAGGCATACAATAGATGGACTATAAGAGGAAAGGATATGACGAAGGTCAGGTCTGTGGAGCGGAAACCGCGAATATTCCAATGAAGGATAGTTATACTTTACTGATTTGAGGGGGGAAGCAGCTAGAGGGTGGGAAAAGGACTGAGAGGTCTGAGATGGGAGAGGTGTGGGAGTTGGTGTTCTACTAGGAGGGTATTAGGAGATGGAGGGTCTGAGGAAGGGATACTTGTGACATAAGGGATTCACGTGTGTATCCAGGAGGGAGTGGAAGGGATAGAGGGGATGGTGGGAGGGACAATGTGGGCGGGGTTGGGGTTGGGGTCGGGGGGGATGGGTTGTGTTGGGAGGGGTTAGGAGGATTGGGTGTAGGGGGGATATCGTTAGGAGGAGGATGGATATCAGCAGTTACTTGGAGTGTGGAAGGAGCAGGAGTTGTAAGATTTGGAGGTTGAGTGTCAGTTTTCATTAGGTAATCTTGAATATTTTCAATGGTTTCTTCTAAGGAGTTGGTTTGGGAGTTTTGGGGGATATAGGATTTCTGTGAGGGGGGAAGAGAGGACTGGTGTCTCAAGCAAGGAGTAAAGGAAGGTGGAGGTGATTGTGTGGTAGGGGAAGAGGGGGTGAAACGTTTGTTTGTCTGTTACGGGTAGTGCGAGGAGGGAGAGGGGAAGGTGTGGGGGGAGAGGTGGTGATTGAAAAAATATGTAGTAGAGAAGGGAGTGTCTGGAGTTAGGATGGCAAAAGAGTTGGACTGGGGAAGGTAGGAGGTAGAAGAGGGGGGTTTAGATGTAGGGGGGGTGGGTTTAGGAGAATTGGTAGAATGAGCAGTATTACTGGAGTAAGGAGTAAGAGAGAAACCACGTCGACGTGCTTCTTGTCTGGCTTCACGTAGTGTGAGTCCAAGTTTGAATCTGAGAGTTGCTACCTCAGACTCAAATTTGTAGGTGGGACAGCCCCTATAAAATACATTATGGGGGCCGCCACAGTTGGCACTGTGCGTGATTGTGCTGGGCAGTTAGATCGGGTATGGCCAGGTTTGGGCACATAGTGGGCATCTGGCTGTAGAACGGCAATGTTTGGCTGGGTGTCCTAGACGCCAACAATTTTGGCACTGACGGGAGGAGGTTGGTATGGACGAACAGGGAGGGATTTTCCTCCTATATAGACGTTAAAGGGAAGGTCATGTCTACGGAAGGTAATTTTGGCTATGTTAGTGGGTTTCTTTCGATTACCTCTGGGGGAATGGAGTAGCATGTACTGACGTTGCATCATAGTCTGTGAGACAGGCAAGTAGGTCTTCTCCACAATCTGACCAATCTTTGTCATAGATTGGGCAATTTGCTGGGGAGATTGAAACTGTTCCGGTGCAAGTATTGAGGGTTGGATGGGGTTACCATATAGGTCTGTTAGTTTTGTTAATGCTATAGCTTGGTTTTCGGATGTTACTGTGACAAGACGGGAGCGGTCGGGTCGGCTACGGAAAGAGACTTTACCTACTTGTTTTTGGAGACATTGTTGGAAGAGAAGGGTGTTGTCAGAGTAGGAAGCTGTGGGAGGGATCACGAAAAATCGGTCCCATTTGGCTGCGCTAAAGAGAGTATTCAAGATTGTTGTAGAGATAGGGGTAGTAGAAGGGCGGGGGCGTGACGAAGATGGAGTAGTGTTGAGGGAGGTAGTGTTATGGAGAAGTGGGCAATAAGGCTGTAAGGTATTAATAAGGGAGGATGGGGTGGTTGATGTTGGAGGTTGTGGGGGTAGAGGTGTTGAAGTTGAGCATGCTGGGAGAGTGGAAATGTTCCTTAAGGGTTGATTGTTGGCTACTGTACTAGTAGGCATTGATGAGGGGGTAGTTATTGCAGTGTTCGGAGCCGTGGTCAAAGGAGAGCCTTGGGTCAGGGAATCGGGTGGGTTTACATCGTTGGGGCTATTTGATAAAGGGGCAAGCCTCATAGTGGGGATATGTTTTCATTACTGGCCATGGTAAGCCTGGATTATGTTGGGGATAAGAACAGTCCACCCCTCAGGGTCCCCTTGAGGGGTAAGAGCTAGATAACTAAATCAGGGGAATACCGTGCCCATGGCTCCCTCAGGCCGTTCAGGACTGGCACAAAGTCAGCCTTTCATCCTTTCAGCACGGCTCTCACACCTTAGGAGGTGGATAGCAGAAGGGTTTGGTGAAGGGACAGAAACGAAAAGTGGGAAGGAAAATAAAGACCATGCAAAATTAGTTGAGTCGAGGGCTGAGTCCCAAGGTTGGGGAGTTCCCCATCATTGGGTCCCAGTCTCCGCCTCCTAAGCCCCCCCACGACAACAACGGGCAAGGGATTGGGGGGGGGGGGGGGAGTATATTGGGAAAAGAAAGTCCATCCATCAGGGTTCCCTTGGGGGGTAAGGGCTAGACAACTAAACAGGGGAATACCGTGCCCATGGCTCCCTCAGGCCGTTCAGGACTGACACAAAGCTAGCCTTTCATCCTTTCAACACGGCTCTTACACCTTAGGAAGTGGATAGTAGAAGGGGTTGGGGAAGGGACGGAAATGAAAAAGGGGGAGGGGAAAAAGACCATGGAAAATTAGTTGAGTCGAGGGCTGAGGCCCAAGGCTGGGGAAATCCCCAGCATTGGACCCCAGTCTCCATCTCCTAAGCCTCCCCACAACAACAATGAGCAAGAGATGGGGGTGGGTGGTATAAATATGAAAAGAAAAGGAAAAAAAAAAAAAAAAAAAAAAAAAAAAAAAAAAAAAAAAAAAAAAAAAAAAAATCTCACCCACTTAGCCTAAAAATGTGCCTTTGGAAAAGTTGATGTCAGGGGGCTGCATATGTGTTAGAGGGTTGAAGCAGGGATCACAAGTGTATCTGGCTGGTCAAAAAGAAGGGTGAGGTCAGAGAATGACTAGTGTTTACTAGCCAGCAGCCTAATTACACTAAACTACTAGTGAGTACTGTCAATGAGCCTTTATTAGTTTTCTTAAACAAAGAATTTTTATATGTATTAATAAATGTCTATATTACATTTTTTAAAAATTCCTTTTGTATCCTATTTACTTTTTAAGGTTAGGTGTACATTTCACACTTTTGCAAAACATCCCATTCAACTCTGTTACAATTAAAATCAAAGTAAATGGGGCTCTCCAAACAAGTAAAAAAATAACTAATACAAAGTTTCTATATTTCTTAAAATAAATTCTTTAAAAAACATATTTCATATGGTATATTTCAAATTTGCTCAATTAGCCAGGACTCCAGTCAGGAGTGAACATATTCCTGTTAGCAAAGTATTACACTTGTCATAAAATATCTTGAAGAATGAAATACAAGTTTCCAAACTCTGAATTATGAACATGAGTAATTCAAGCAATGAGAAGGGAGATTCCACAATGAATTATATTTTTTACTTTATAAAATATGAAAATTGAAACTGTTGTATAAATAATGCAGATATCCTACTTCCAACATTGAAAAAATTACAC
>NC_051390.1:30845750-30873967 GCF_015228065.2 Penaeus monodon
TTTTGTTTGGGATAGCCTTGGTTTTTTCGGATGTTACTGTGACAAGACCGGGAGCGGGTCGGGTCGGCTACGGAAAGAGACTTTACCTACTTGTTTTTGGAGACATTGTTGGAAGAGAAGGGTGTTGTCAGAGTAGGAAGCTGGGGGAGGGATCACGAAAAATCGGTCCCATTTGGCTGTGTGAAGGGGTATTCAAAATTGTTGTAGAGATAGGGGTAGTCAAAGGGGCGGGGGCATGACGAAGATGGAGTAGTGTTAAGGGGGGGTAGTGTTAGGGGGAGGTGGGCAATAAGGCTGTAAGGATTAATAAGGGAGGATGGGGTGGTTGATGTTGGAGGTTGTGGGGGTAGAGGTGTTGAAGTTAAAGTTTGCTGGGAGAGTGGAAATGTTCCTTAAAGGTTGTTTGTTGGCTTACTGTTCTAGTTGGTATTGATGATGGGGTTGTTTTTGCTGTGTTCGGAGCCGTGGTCAAAGGAGAGCCTGGGGTCAGGGAATCTGGTGGGTTTACATCGTTGGGCTATTTGATAAAGGGGCAAGCCTCATTGCCCCTAATAGTGGGGATAAGTTTTCATTACTGGCCATGGAAGCCTGGATTATGTGGGGAAAAAACAGTCCACCCCTCAGGGTCCCCTTGAGGGGTAAGAGTTAAACTAAAAAGGGGGAATACTGTGTCCATGGCTCCCTCAGGCCGTTCAGGACTGGTACAAGTCAGCCTTTCATCCTTTCAGCATGGCTCTCACACCTTGGGAAGTGGATAGCAGAAGGGTTTGGTGAAGGGACAGAAACGAAAGGGGGGAAGGAAAATAAAGACCATGCAAAATTAGTTTGAGTCGAGGGCTGAGCCCCAAAGGTTGGGGATTTCCCCCATCATTGGGTCCCAGTCTCCTCCTCCTAAGCCCCCCACGACAACAACGGGCAAGGGGTTGGGGGGGGGGAGTATATTGGTATGTAATTCATTTGTATTGAGACTTAACCAGAAAGATTACCCTGGGTTAAACAAGGTCTAAAAGTGGGGCTAATAATCCGGGGGGCTGGGAAAATGTTAGAAACATGGTTGGTGTGATGTGGGCATAATAGCATAGCCTGCTAGAGTATCTGCCAGTTCATTGCCGGGGATTTCAACATGGCTGGGCATGAAGCAAAATATGATAGTTTTATGGTGTGTGGATAGGTAAAAACAACCAGTTCGGATCTTACAGAGAAAGGGGTTGGTCGAGTGTATTAAGTGTATTTAGAGTTAATGAGTTATGGAGTCAGTAAAAATAGTGGGCAGAGGAAGAAGAGAGTATAGATGTTATAAAGCAAGAGGAGTGCATACAATTCTGTAGTATGGACACTGGATTCTAGCCTCTGGGCTAGTACAGTGGTAATGTGTCTCATCCGAGGGGTCGGCGGTTCGCGCCCCGCCCAGGCGCGAGAAGTTGCAATTGTCGCCCGGAGGTTACTGCTGTGGCTGGCCACCACGGCGGGTAAGGGCTAGGTTCAGCCGAGTCAGCACCAGCTGACACACGTGAGCGAGTCGGCATCGACACAAGGTCGGGCTCCCTCGTAGTATAGCCGGGCGAAGCTAAGCTTCGCATATCGGACTATCCTTATCCTTACTGGATTCAGGAGGAGGGGTATTGAAAGTGTGAGTGGGAAGGTTACTGTGAAATCAGCATCGGAGGTGCATTAGAGCCATCCATGTAAACATGAATTCTGAGGAATGAATGGAGACATGGTCAAGGAAATGGGTGAGAAGGAGAGGGGGGGGGGGGGGTATCTGATTTTGGTGGGTCAGCGAAAACAGAGGAGCAAATATAGGGGTAAGTATGGAGGGACAGAATGAACGAAAACAGAAAGGTCAGAAATGGGGAAAAGGGAATGGGAGAGGAGGTATCCATGCGAATGAAGAAAGGAGTAGGTAAATGTGGAAAAGAAACAAAGGTAGGAAGTAGGGATTGTGGGATAGTTTAGTGACGGAAAGTTGGTGGAATCGAGTATAGCATCGGAGAGAGAGAAGGGTACGGCGTTAGAGAGAGATGGCATGCCTGATTCAGTGCACAGGCTCTCAACTGGAGAGGAGCGGAAGGCACCTAGGGCTAAAGCAGTGGTGGATTTTTCAAGATGAGCAAGGATGGAGGTTGAGGCAGAGGAGAGGAGAGTGACAGTGGAGAGGATCAAAGTAACATGCAGATGAAGTAGCTTTGCGATCTGAACCACAGGATATATGGACAGAGTTTGTAGGATTCAGAGGAAGCAGCAAGCTTTTCTTAATGCAAAGATAGGTCTCGCAGGATAATTTGTAGTAAAAAATAACGCCAATATGTTTGCGAAAGAAAAGGATGGGAAAAAGATTTGGAGGTAGAAAAGCAGAATACATGGTTAGTGGCCCAGGAGATACTGCTATTGCAGACTGAAGGAACTGGTGGTGATTTGGTATGGATGTACCAGATGCGAAGATGGATAAATCATCAACATATAGTGGTGATCGGCTGTCAGTGGTAAAATTGAGACGACTTTTGCAAGAAGGAACTATGAGACGCCTTTGAACTGAGAAATGATGATGTTGCAGAGGCAATTTTGACCTGGAAAGTGCGTTTGGAGAGGAAAGACCTTATAAAGACATCCATGTTTCCACATATGCCTAGGAAGGACAATTTTTGGAGAATATGGTACCGTCATATGCTTTTTCTAAGTCAAAGAATATGGCTAATACGGTTTCATGGCATTGTAGTGTTGGTTCATATATTGGTGATATCAAGGTTCATTTAAATCTCATTTCCAGTCATCTTTGATATTCTTTCACTATGAAATATATAATTTAATCATTAATTTGTAAAATATATAATTTAATCATTCATTTGTAAAATATATAATTTAATCACTCATTTTAAAATATATAATTTAATCATTCATTTGTGAATATATCATTAAATAGAAAAAAAAAATTAGGGGGAATATCCCAAAGTTCAATTTATTTATTTCCTTTTTTCCCAAACACCAACATATACATGAAATGCAAGTCCGAACTTTATAATCACTTTGCGAGATGCGAGATCTATCACCACGATTTTCGTTACTTAACTTGTACTGTGTTTTCCGGCTTCTCCCCTCAGTCAAGTGCAGCCAAGGTGGGTCTGCCCGTAGACATTCCCGGGCAGCCAAGTCCCCATTCCCGCTCTCTAGTTGCGTCAGGAAAATTTCCACAGCGGACTACCGAGGTGTATAATTACGTAGCAGGCATTTGCTTAAGCTTGTACGGATGTTTTTTTTTTTAATCTCATCGCTCATTGTCGTGGAATTCACTACAGCGTGCAATGCAAGTGTAATATATGTCTCGAAATAAGAAAAGGGAATCAGCGTATTTGGGGCACAGCAAAAACCCAAAGACGGGGAAAGGGAAAGAGAAGTTTGTGATTCAAAATACCACATTAAGTGGAAGTTAACCATTCGCTCTAGTAGTTTGCATAAGCAGCTAGTTACAGCAATGGGGGGGGTAATCTTGAGGGAGGGTACCCAATTTATTGGGTTTCAAAAAAGGGGGGGGGGGGGGGGAGAGAGCTTCTCGACAATTGAAGGAAAATTTCTGAGCGTCCATATGTGGTTAAAAATAGTTAATAGGAAGGATAGGGAGGAAGATGGGAGGTGTTGGAGCGTACGGTAGTGAATACCGCCAGGGCCTTCATGATGCTGTGACAGGGACTGTAAGGCAGCATTGAGTTCAGAGGAAGAAAAAGGTTTGCATTATAGGACTCAGCATAGACTAGGGTGAAGATGATGGGGGTGCATTCCCTGGGGGTTTTAAATTTAGAAGAAAAGTGTGGAGAAAGATCGAACCACTACTGACCTAACTGAAATAAGTCACCTATTTTCATTAGCGATTTGGAGAGGTCAGAGATGAGAGTATCTCGAATATGGAGGGTGGGGGGTGGATGAGGGGGATGTTTGCCTGATTATTTTTGGATCCGGCACCAAACAGTTGAGGTAGATGTAGATGTAATTTAGGAAAACACTTGCCAGCTATTTGTTTTACTGTTTTGATTGTACGATGAAGATAAAATGGATGCTCTTTTAAAGGAGATAAGAGCTGATAATTGATTTGGAGTGTCTCGTTTGTAGTGGTAACTGTTCCAGGCTGCACGTTTTAAATAAAGTGGCTTTAGCCAATCGGAATTCCACCAAGGAACACATTTAGTGGGATAAGCTTTGAGATTCAAGGAATGGCTCTATAGGCAGCTCTTAGGGGCTGTAGTTGTGAAATACTGTATTTTATCTGAAATGGATGAAAAGGGGGTGGGGGGGGGGGGGTAGAAATAACAGAGAACTGGAAAGTGGTCACATGTGGAAAAGTAGTCAAAAACTGACCAATGGAAATCTAAATGAAGAAAAGGGTGCACAGAGAGAGATCAATGCCCTGAAAAAATGCGTGTGTATGTAGAGTGTGTGGGACAATCTGAATTAAGAAAAATAAGGTCAGTTGTGGAGAGGAACTGTTCTAGGGATCAGCCACGGGTATGGGGATAGAATCACCCCCAAAGAATATGACAGCAGTTAAATCACCCAAAGATGAGGAAAGGTAGCTGGAGTAGGGATATTAGATTTTCAAAAGCAACAAAGTCAACGGGGTGGGAAGGGGAGAAGTAGACTGAAATAACTGTGATCCAACACTGGAGAAAGATAAAATAAATTTTGCAAGGGATAGTGGGTTGGAAGGGGGGTATGACATAGGTGCTTTCTGATGGATAAGTATAGATGAGACATAAAGGGCAGTGTGAAGAAGTGACAAAATGATAGTTGAGAATTGGTATAGAAGGATGTGTAAGAAAAATCTCTTGGAGGCAAGTAATGGATGGGTTATAGGAAAAAAAGAATATGACGAAGGTCAAGTCTGTGAAATGGAAACCACAAATATTCCAAAGTAACACAGCTATGCTTTTGTTGATCTAGGAGTGAAATGGGTTACAGTGTGTGTTAGAGAACTTGAAGGGGAAGGGCCAGGGGGTGAGATAAGGAATGGAGGGGGAAGGTGGTTTTTGTATCAGGAGGGGTATCAGGAGGTGGAGGATCTCGGAAGGGCATAGTTGGACATAAGGGATTTACATGTGTATCAAGGAAGGAAGGGATGGAGGGGATGGAGGGAGGGTTAATGTTGGTGGAGTGGAGCTAAGGGGGGACAGGGTGTGTTGAGGAAGGGGTGAAAGGGGGAAACAGGGAATAGGAGGAGGATGGATATCGGCAGTCCCCTTTGAGTGTGGAGGGAGAGGAGTTCTGGAATTTGAGGGTGGATGAGGGGAGTCAGTGTCAGTTTCGGACTCGAGTAGATACTTTTGAATATCTTAAGATTTTCTGTAACGGAGTTGGTTGGGAGGGTTTTGAGAGACAAAGGTTTTTTTTTAAAAGGGGGGGAAGAGGACAGTGATGTCTGTGTGGTAGAAGGGATTGAACGTTTAGTCTGTCTGCTGTGGAAGTATGGGGAGGGAGAGGGGAAGGTGTTGGGGTTGTAATAGAGATTGGAGTGTCTGGATTTTGAATGGAAAAAGAATTTGACGGGGGAAGGCAGAAGCTAGAAGTGGGAAAGTAAGTGTAGGAGGAATAGCATAGGAGGGGGTGTAGGAACGTCTTGGAGGGGGGGGGGTAGAGTGACCAACATTAATGGACTAGGGAGTAAGAGAAAAACGTCATCGATGTGCTTCCTGTCTGGCTTCACACAGATGAAAACCCAAAGTCTGAATCTGAGAGTTACCACCTCAGACTAAAATTTTGTAGGCTGGGCAGCCCCTACAATATACATTATGAGGGCCGCCCCCAGTTGGCAATGTACTTGACAGCAGTTTGATCGAGTATGACTAGGTTGGGCACATAGAGGGCATCTGGCTGTGGAACGCCAATGTATGGCAGGATGTCTTAAAACACTAACAATTTTGGCACGGGATGGGGAGGAGGTTGATATGGTCGTACAAGGAGGGATTTTCCACCAATGTAAACATTTTAAAGGTAGGTCATGTCAGCGGAAAGTAATTTGGGAATGTTTGTGGGTTCTAGATGACCTCTGGGAGGAATGGGTAGCATTGTTCGTGATGCAGACAAATAAGTCTTCTCCACAATCTGACCAATTTTTTTTATAAAAGGGCAGTTTTCTGGGGAGATCGGACAGTTCTGGTGCAAGTACTGAGGTTGGATGAGGTTCTGCAGGAATGGGGTTACCAGAGAGATCAGTTAGAGGTTAATGGTTAATGGTTAAAAGCAAAATAAATGTGCTAGACATCTAAGGTCATGTAGCACTATAGTTAATGTTAGGGAAGGGTGGGAGTTAGTGATTAGTTGTCAGGTCCGTGGGAGCGGAAACCGCGAATATTCCCAAAAAAGGATAGTTATACTTTAGTGATATAGATTGTGGTATGTGTTGGAGATTTGAGGGGGAAGCAGCTAGAGGGTGGGATCAGGACTGAGAGGTTTTGAGATGGAATAGGTGTGGGAGTTGGTGTTCTACTCGGAGGGGTCTTAGGAGATGGAAGGGTCTGAGAAAGGGGATACTTGTGACATAAGGGATTCACGTGTGTATTCAGGTGGGAGTGGAAGGGATAGAGGGCTGGTGGGAGGGTTAATGTGGGCGGGGTTGGGTTCGGGTTCGGGGGGGATGGGCTGTTTTTTGGGTGGGGTTAGGAGGATAGGGTGTTGGGGGGGATATCGTTAGGAGGAGGATGGATATCAGCAGTTACTTGGAGGTGGAAGGAGAGGAGTTGTAAGATTGGGGGTTTTGAGTGTCAGTTTTCATTAAGTAATCTTGAATTTTTTAAATAGTTTCTTCTGAGGAGTTGGTTGGGGAGTTTTGGGATAAAGGATTTCTTGTGAGGGGGGAAGAGAGGACTGGTGTCTCAAGCATAGGAGCAAGGAAGGTGGAGGTGATTGTGGGTAGGGGAAGATGGGGTGGAACGTTTGTTCTGTTGTTACGGGTAGTGCGGGGAGGGGAGAGGGGAAGGTTTTGGGGGTTTTAGTGGTGATTGGAGTATCTGTAGTAGAGATTGGAGTCTGGATTTAGGATAGAAAAATAGTTTGACGGGGGAAAGGTAGGAGGTAGAAGAGGGGGGTTAAGGGTTTAATGGTTAAGGGTTTTAAAAGAAAGAGAAAATGTGCTAGACATCTAAGGTCATGTAGCACTATAGTAATGTTTGGGAAGGGTGGTTGAGTTAGTGATTAGTGTCTAAGCGGGGCAAAGGAATTGGTGAGTGGAAGGGTTGGGTCGGGTGTGGTAAGGAGTTAGATTAGATGAGGGATAGTATGCGTTTGAGGAAAGAGAATAGGTTGTTGAAGCAGAAAGTGTGGGATTCTGAAAGGATGTCTGATAGGTTGGGAGGTGGGTGAAGGGAGGATAGATGGGGGAAAGCAGAGGTAGGGGTTGTTTCAAAACGTGGCACGATAATGGGATGGGGAGGGATTGAAAGGGGAACATTACAGAAGGAACATAACGGTGGATCAGATTGTGACATCAGATAGGAGTGTGTTAGACGGGGTGGCCAATGCGTAAGCGGGCGAGAGCAGTCTCCCAACGTCTGTTCCGATGAAATGGAGCTGACCGGGGAGGAGATTGATAGTTTACAGAATGTAATTTATTAGTGCGGAGGCTTGACCAAAAGATTGCCATCGTTTATACAAAAAGGGTCTTAAGTGTGGGTAATAATCCGTGGCTGGGATATGTGAGAAGCGTGGTTGGTATGATTGGACATAGAGGCGTGGCGTGCAGTGTATCTGCCTGTTCATTGCCGGGGATTCCAACATGGCTGGGCACCCAGCAAAATTTGATTGTTTTATGGCGTGTGGACAGGTAGAACAACCAGTTCTGGATCTTAAAACAAGGGGTTGGTGGGGGTGTATTGACTTTATAGAGTTAATGAGTTAGGGGAGTCAGTAAAAATTGTAAAAGAGGAAGAGGAAAGTGAGTATATGTTTTTTTTAGAGCAAAAAGGAGTGCATACAATTCTGTAGTAAGGACACTGGATTCAGGAGGAAGGGAGTTTTTGGGAAAGTACGAGTTGGGAAGATTACTGCAAAACCAGCACCGGAGGTGGATTTGGAGCCATCAGTATATACATGAATACTAGAGAATGAGTGGAGACATGGTCAAGGAAATGTGTGAGAAGGACAGTAGGGGGGATATTTGTTTTTTTTTTGGTGGGTCGGGGAAAACAGAAGAGCAAATATGGGGGTGAGGTATGAGCCATGGAGGGAGGGAATGGACAGAGAATGGAGAGGTGGAGATGGGGGAAAGGGGAATGTGAGAGGAGGGTATCCATGCGTGTTGAGAAAGGAGTAGGTAATCGTGGAGATGAAGCTAAGGTAAGAAGTAGGGGTTGTGGATATTTAGTTTAGGAGGGAAATTGGTGGAATCGAACATAGCATCGGAGAGAGAGAAGGGTACGACGTCGAGATAGAGATGGTATGCCTGATCAGTGTAAGGCTCTCAACTGGGGAGGAGCAAAAGGGCGCCTAGTGCTAAGCGAAGACCACCAGTGATGGATTGTATCAAGATGGGCAAGGAGAGAAGTTGAGGCAGAGGAGTAGATATGGATCCATAATCAAGAGTGGAGAGGATCAAAGTAAACATGAAGATGAAGGAGAGTTTTGCGATCTGAGCCCATGAATATGGAGAGATTTTTTAAGATTCGAAGACGGCGGAGAGCTTTTTCTTTAATGTGTAGAATATGGTCTCCCCAGGACAGTTTGGAGTCAAAAATGACCCCTAAGAATTTGCCAGAGGAAACGGCATTGGAGTGGAGTGCCATATAAGAAGAGTGGGGGTAGAGGACCTACACGTGAGCGAGAGAAAAGAATGGAGAAAGATTTAGAGGTTAGAAAAGCGGAAGCCATGGTTTGTGGCCCAGGAAGATACGATGAGATTGCAGTTTGAAGAAATTGGTAGAGTTTTGGGTATGGATGTGCCAGAGGCATAGAGGGTTTTAAATCATCAACATATTAGTGATGCCCGGGGCTCCTGGTGGTAAAACTGAGACAATATCATTAACAGCAAGAAGGAATAAAGTGGTACTGAGCACACTGCCTTGTGGACACCTTCGATTTGGGGAAAGAAAGATGATGTGGCAGAGGCATTTTAACCGGGAAAAGTGCGTTGGGAGGGAAGGACTTTATGAAGACACCCATTTTTCCACGTATGCCTAGAGAGGACAATTGTTGGAGGATATGTACCGCCATGTCGTATCATATGCTTTTTCTAGATCAAAAAAAATAGCTAGTACGGTTTCATGGCGTGCAAATGCAGATGTAATTATGTCTCAAAATGAGAAAGGGGGTCAGCTGTGCTTCTGGCCGGCGAAACCGAATTGGGAAGGAGAGAGAAGATTGTGAGATTCAAGATACCACATTAAGCGGAAGTTCACCATTCGCTCTAATAGTTTGCACAAGCAGCTAGTTAGTGCGATGGGGCGATAGTCTTGAGAAGGGTACCCGATTTATTGGGTTTCAGGAAGGGAAGGATAAGAGCTTCTCGCCAATTAGAAGGAAATTTCCTGATGTCCAAATGTGGTTGTAAATTTTAAGAGGAAGGAAAAGGAGGAAGATGGGAGTTGCCGGAGCATCGGTAGTGAATACCGTCAGGGCCTTCATGAGTGTTACGGCATGATTGTAGGGCAGCAATGAGTTCGAGGAAGAAAAGGGGGCATTATAGGACTCATCAGAGGATGGGGTGAAGATAAGGGGGGTACTTTCTCTGGTGGTCTAATAAAAGAGAAGTGTGAATGGGTGAGAACCACTACTGCCTGGCTGAAATAATCACCCAGTTCATTAGCGACTTGGAGGGGATCAGAAATGAGGGTTTTTCGAATATGGAGGACAGGGGCAGGATGGGGGGGATGTTTGCCTGATAGTTTATGGATTCGGCGCCAAACATTTGAGATAGAGGTAGAGGATGTAATTGATGAAACATAATTTTTCGCCAGCTATTTATTTTACTATTCCGGATTGTACGACGGAGATTGGCAGATGCTCTTTTAAAGGAGATAAGGGCTGATAGTTGATTTGGAGTACCTCTCTTGTAGCGGTAACTGTTCCAGGCTGCACGTTTTAAGCGAAGTGCTTTAGTGCAATCAGAATTCCACCATGGAACACATTTTGGGGGTATATGGGCTTGAGGTTCGAGGGATAGCTGTATGTGCAGCTCTTAAGACTGTATTTGTGAAATACTGTATCATTTCTGAAATGGAAGTGAGGGAGGATGGAGGGGTATGAATAACAGAGAGTGAAGTGAAAGTATGCCAGTCAGCTCTATCAAAACACCAGCGTGGGGAGTTAGGGAGTGGTACCTATGAAAATAGGAGAAAGGAGAAAATGGAAAGTGGTCACTATATGGAAAGTGGTCTAAGACTGACCAGTGGAAATCTATATGTAGAGAAGGGGAGCATAGAGCGAGGTCAATGCATGAAAAGAATTGCGTGCGTGTATCAAAGTGTGTGGGGCGATCTGAATTTAGTATAGTAAGGTCAGCTGTGGAGAGGAAGGGGCGCTCTAGAGATCGGCCTCGGGAGTTTGTGATAGAATCACCCCCTAGAGTGTGGCGGGAGTTAAAGTCACCCAAAATATGAGGAAAGGTTGGTGAAGTTGGGGAAAATTTGATTTTCAAAAGCAACAAAGTCAATGGGGTGGGATGGGGGAGAAGTAGACTGATATCACTGTGATCCAACGATGAAGGAAGATACGGGTGACTGTGCAAGGGACATTGGTTTGAAAGGGAGGTGGGACATAAGGTGTTTTCTGATTGATAGGTATGGATGAGACATAAAGGGGAAAGTGGGGATGAGACCCAAAAAGAAATTGGGGATTGGTATTGGAGGATGTGTTAGAAAGGTCTCTTGAAGGCATACAAAAGATGGACTATAAGAGGACAGGATATGACGAAGGTCAGGTCTGTGGGAGCGGAAACCGCGAATATTCCAATGAAGGATAGTTATACTTTTCTGATTTTGAGGGGGGAAGCAGCTAGAGGGTGGGAAAAGGACTGAGAGGTTGAGATGGGAGAGGTGTGGGAGTTGGGTTCTACTAGGAGGGGTTTAGGAGATGGAGGGGCTGAGAAGGGGATACTTGTGACAAAAAGGGATTCACGTGTGTACCAGGGGAGTGGAAGGGATAGAGGGGATGGTGGGAGGGATAATGTGGGCGGGGTGGGGTTGGGGTCGGGGGGGATGGGTTGTGTTGGGAGGGGTTAGGAGGATTGGGGGTAGGGGGGTATCGTTAGGAGGAGGATGGATATCGCATTTACTTGGAGTGGGAAGGAGCAGGAGTTGTAGATTTGGAGGTTGAGTGTCAGTTTTCATTAGGTAATCTGAATATTTTCATGGTTCTTCTAAGATTGGTTGGGGGTTTTGGGGGATATAGGATTTCTTGTGAGGGGGGGAAGAAGGATGGGTCTCAAACAAAGGGAGTAAAGAAGGTGGAGGTATTGTGTGGTAGGGGAAGAGGGGTGAACGTTTGTTCTGTTTTTACGGGTAGTGCGAGGAGGGAGAGGGGGTGTTTTGGGGTTTTGGTGGTGATTGAAATATCGTAGAGAAAAGGAGTGTCTGGATTTAGGATGGCAAAGAGTTTTGACTGGGGAGGAGGAGGTAGAAGAGGGGGGTTTAGAGTAGGGGGGGGTGGGTTTTAGGAGAATTTGGGAGAATGAGCAGTTATACTGGAGTAAGGAGTAAGAGAGAAACCACGTCGACGTGCTTCTTGTTGGCTTCACGTAGTGTGAGTCCAAGTTTTAATCTGAGAGTTGCTACCTCAGACTCAAATTTGTAGGTGGACAGCCCTATAAAATACATTATGGGGGCCGCCACAGTTGGCACATGTGCGTGATTGTGCTGGGCAGTTAGATCGGGTATGGCCCCGGTTGGGGACATAGTGGGCATTGGCTGTAGAACGGCAATGTTTGGGTGGGTGTCCTAGACGCCAAAAATTTGGCACTGACGTGGAGGGGGGTTGGTATGGACGAAACAGGGAGGGATTCTCCTCTATATAGAGTTAAAAGGGAAGGTCATGTCTACGGAAGGTAATTTTGGCTATGTTAGTGGGTTTCTTTCGATTACCTCTTGGTGTAATTGATTATCATTGTACTTACGTTTCATCATATTCTGTGATACATGCAAGTAGGTCTTCTCCACAATCTGACCAATCTATGTCATAGATGGCCCAATTTTTGGGAGATTGAAACTGTTCGGTGCAAGTATTGAGGGTTGGATGGGGTTACATATAGGTCTGTTAGTTTTGTTAATGCTATAGCTTGGTTTTCGGATGTTTACTGTGACAAGACGGGAGCGGTCGGGTCGGCTACGGAAAGAGACTTACCTACTTTTTTTGGAGACATTGTTGGAAGAGAAGGGTGTTGTCAGAGTAGGAAGCTGTGGGAGGGATCACGAAAAATCGGTCCCCTTTGGGTGCGCTAAAGAGAGTATTCAAGATTGTTGTAGAGATAGGGTAGTAGAAGGGCGGGGGCGTGACGAAGATGGAGTAGTGTTGAGGGAGGTAGTGTTTTGGAGAAGGGGGGCAATAAAGGGTGTAAGGTATTAATAAGGGAGGATGGGGTGGTTGATGTTGGAAAGGGTTTTGGGGGTAGAGGTGTGAAGTTGAGCATGCTGGGAGAGTGGAAATGTTCCTTAAAAGGGGTTTATTGTTGGCTACTGTTTCTAGTAGGCATTGATGAGGGGGTAGTTATTGCAGTGTTCGGAGCCGTGGTCAAAGGAGAGCCTTGGGTCAGGGAATCGGGTGGGTTTACATCGTTGGGGCTATTTGATAAAGGGGCAAGCCTCATAGTGGGGATATGTTTTCATTACTGGCCATGGTAAGCCTGGATTATGTTGGGGATAAGAACAGTCCACCCCTCAGGGTCCCCTTGAGGGGTAAGAGCTAGATAACTAAATCAGGGGAATACCGTGCCCATGGCTCCCCCAGGCCGTTTAGGACTGGCACAAAGTCAGCCTTTAAACCTTTCAGCACGGCTCTACACCTTAGGAGGTGGGTAGCAGAAGGGTTTGGTGAAGGGACAGAAACGAAAAGTGGGGAAAGGGAAAAAAAAGACCATGCAAAATTTGTTGAGTCGAGGGCTGAGTCCCAAGGTTGGGGAGTTCCCCATCATTGGGTCCCAGTCTCCGCCTCCTAAGCCCCCCCACGACAACAACGGGCAAGGGATTGGGGGGGGGGGGGGGAGTATATTGGGAAAAGAAAGTCCATCCATCAGGGTTCCCTTGGGGGGTAAGGGCTAGACAACTAAACAGGGGAATACCGTGCCCATGGCTCCCTCAGGCCGTTCAGGACTGACACAAAGCTAGCCTTTCATCCTTTCAACACGGCTCTTACACCTTAGGAAGTGGATAGTAGAAGGGGTTGGGGAAGGGACGGAAATGAAAAAGGGGGAGGGGAAAAAGACCATGGAAAATTAGTTGAGTCGAGGGCTGAGGCCCAAGGCTGGGGAAATCCCCAGCATTGGACCCCAGTCTCCATCTCCTAAGCCTCCCCACAACAACAATGAGCAAGAGATGGGGGTGGGTGGTATAAATATGAAAAGAAAAGGAAAAAAAAAAAAAAAAAAAAAAAAAAAAAAAAAAAAAAAAAAAAAAAATCTCACCCACTTAGCCTAAAAATGTGCCTTTGGAAAAGTTGATGTCAGGGGGCTGCATATGTGTTAGAGGGTTGAAGCAGGGATCACAAGTGTATCTGGCTGGTCAAAAAGAAGGGTGAGGTCAGAGAATGACTAGTGTTTACTAGCCAGCAGCCTAATTACACTAAACACTAGTGAGTACTGTCAATGAGCCTTTATTAGTTTTCTTAAACAAAGAATTTTTATATGTATTAATAAATGTCTATATTACATTTTTTAAAAATTCCTTTTGTATCCTATTTACTTTTTAAGGTTAGGTGTACATTTCACACTTTTGCAAAACATCCCATTCAACTCTGTTACAATTAAAATCAAAGTAAATGGGGCTCTCCAAACAAGTAAAAAAATAACTAATACAAAGTTTCTATATTTCTTAAAATAAATTCTTTAAAAAACATATTTCATATGGTATATTTCAAATTTGCTCAATTAGCCAGGACTCCAGTCAGGAGTTTTCCAAACTCTGAATTATGAACATGAGTAATTCAAGCAATGAGAAGGGAGATTCCACAATGAATTATATTTTTTTACTTTATAAAATATGAAAATTGAAGCACTTGTTGTATAAAAATAATGCAGATATCCTACTTCCCAACCCATTTGAAAAAATTACACTGAGCCTCTGGGTCTCCTTCTTTTCCTGCTCCTCTTGCACAAGCATAAAACTGACGATTCATATTTGGTCCCTTTTTTTTGACAGTTCTTAATACAGCTGGCTCTTTATGTCCTGGACAAAGAGGAGGGGACTTTGGGCCTTTCATCAAGAAATTCCAACCTGTGTTTTTCACCTGAGTGGGAGGTTTCTGTGATCCATTAACTGGGTTTCCTTTACTTTCTTGTGACAGAGGTAATTCATGAGATGATATGTTCTGGAAATCATCAGTTTTTATTTCCTTATCGATATGAGCTGCAAAATCCACGTCAACATGATTCTGATGTGTTGGGTTTTCATTTTTTTCATTTTCTCTATCAAATGAGCAACTCTGTTTAACAGCAAAGAACGAGCTTAACTTCTTTTGTTTTTCTGTACATGCCATCTTACTGGCTGATTTCTTAACTTCAGCCTTTCTTTTGACGCTATTCTGAGGCCAAGTTCTATTTTTTTGCAAAGTGAAGTTCTGGTTAGCCTTTGTACTAGAAGATACAGGCTGAAAGTATGATGACAATTTCTGCTGCTGGCCCTGAAATTCTGGATAGAATTTAGTGCATGACGAAGGTAGTTTAGTAGCTGGAGTTATTTCCCCATTTATTACAATCGCAACAGGGCAGTGATCACTCCCCAAAACTTCCTGCTGCACCTGCCCATCTCTTAAATATGTCAAAAAATCTTGATCACAAAAAATGTAGTCAATCCTAGTCCCATAATTCGTAGCTCTAGAATTGGAGAGGGTATGCCAACAAGTAAAAGCTTTCTCCTTCTGTGGGTAAAAGTATCGGAATGTATCAACCACCTGGAAGTTTGTGCTTGAAGAAAGTAGAGCTTCATCAGACTGCTGCTCACCCCCATATTCTTCTTCTCTTGTCTTGATTTTCAATTCTGCTCCTGAGTAATCATTTCCTTCAGTGATGATACAGGAACTGTTCTCAGGTAATTTGAGCCCATCATTAATTTTGTTCAACTCATCAAGCTGAGAACTACACATATGATTATTTTGGGCAGACTCAACTCCCCCTTTTTGATCTTCAATTTTTCATTCTGCTGTCGTTTTTTATAGGGCAGGAGCATCTATTAAGGTATTTCTCCCCTAGAGATCTCAAATCCTGCAGATTTAAAACTGAACTTCAGGCTGAAAATTTTAAAAACCTTTTGATGTATTTGCCATACTCAAACAAAAAATACTATATTAATATTAAAATTTGGAGTTACTTGCAGCCCTAGAGTAGAATACATCAAACCTCAAGAGTTTATAGATCATCCCACAAGTTGGGTGGGAAGGTCTGAGTATAAAAGAATATGAAATATCAACACATTTTAATTATATTATACTAATAATTACTGAATTTAAGGAACATCTAATGGGCAAACATCATAAATTACATTAAAAATTAGGAGACTTATTCACTAGTATCCTACGTACCCAAATAAATATAGAAATGAAGGGGATATTCACTAGTATTCTACTTGCAAAAACATTTAAAAAAATGTAAGTCATCAAAAATTATCACCCTTTTAAAAAAGAAGTCTTTTCTTACCCATTCATCAGGACACAGGATAATTTCTTCGTGAAATGTTGATATCCCCCAACTATGATAACATGACAGCCAGTAGCTCTGAGGGCAGCTCCCCTTTCCCGTAGCAATTCATAGAATTTTAAATTTTATAGATGCGCGTCGGGTTTTCAGGTCACTTGGGCAGTATACTTTATGATGCTATTCTAAAACTTTTCCCTTTTGTATCCTATGAAATTTCAAAACAATCTATAGAAGTGATTGGCAAACGCTTTATTTTATCTACTGTTAATTCTTAAAACTATATATAATCCTTCACACACACACACACACACACACACAAAACACACAAACACAAAACAAACACAAACCAACACAAACACAAACACACACACACAATTAATTATATATAAAATATATATATTAATATATATATATATAAAATATATAAATATAATATATATATATAATATAAATATATATAAATATATATATATATATAATATATATATATATAATATAAATTAAAATAAATAAAAATAATTTATAAAATTATAAAAATATTATAATATAATAAATTTTATATATTATAAAATTAAAAATATATTTAAAAAATATATATATATATAATTTAAAATATAGATTATATATATATATATATATATATATATAGAGATTATATATTAAAATATAAATATAATATATATATATATATAAATATATATAATAAAAAAAATAATATATATTAATATTAAAAAATATATTATAAAAATAAAAAAATATATTTTTAAAAAAAAAAAAAAAAATATATAAAAAAAATATATTATATACATTATATATACATTATAAAATAATATAAAAATAATATATATAAATATATATAAATAAAATATAATATTATATATTTTAATAATAATTATAAATATTAATATAAAAATATATAAATATATAAATTTTAATATATATATATATATTAAATATATATTATATATTATTAAAATTTTATATTATATAATATATTATAATTTTAATAAAAATATATATATAAAAATAAATACATATAATAAATATATATAATATATATATAATATATATAACGTTTAATAATATATTATATAAAAATATATATATAATATATATATACATTATATATACATAATTATTTATAATAAAATTTATATATAAATACATGTATATAATAAATATTATATAATAAATATATATATAACATATATATATAACCATGTATATATATACACATATAAAGATACATATAATTAATAATAATAAAAAAAAATAAAAAGATTTTAATTATATAATATATATATATTATATATATTATATATATTTTATATATTTTATATAATATTATATATATAATCAAATAACCCACACAACACACACACAATTATATTTTAAATTTTATATATATTATATATATATATATATATTATATATAAACAAATCACACAACACACACACAAACACACACACACAACAAAATTTATATATATAATATATATATATATATATATATATATTATATATATATTATAAATATATCCCAAGATAGAAATAGATAGAAAATAGATAGATAGATAGACAATATATTCATAATTATATTAAAACGTGTTCATTTGACAAATATAAAAAAGGGTATGAATAAAAATGAAATTTTTCACAACGAGAAAATTTTTGACCGGTTTCGATTATACTTCAATAAAAACACATACATCAGAGGAACTACAAATATCAGACAGAGCGACGAAACACCTGACGACTGTGCCCTTCCCCACTATTTATCCGCATAACTGCTGCCGCGCCCTTGGATACTTTGAATCTGCATGACGCTGTGTTGACATTGTTCTCCGTCGCATGCATCTTCCATAATCTTTCTCTTGTTTGTTCCCTCCTCCACGGATTACTTCTGCTTCTTTCTAGTTCGGCAGATACCTTGCTTCTTCCATATGTCCCGCCAAGGTGTCAGCTCGATGTTCGCTGATCCTGGTGTTGAAACCACTAGAGTATATTCACCAAAGTATGCTTCTATCGCATCCATGCGGGTATGAAAATTATGCATGTTGGGGTCGCTTTCGGGCTGATTTGTCTCGTATTATATCATGTATCTTTTTTCCCGGATGCGCTGGCGATTTTCACAGTACTGCCAAAGTATCTGCTGAGCGCTTGGGAAATGTTACATGACGGTAATATGAGAAACTTATTAGAAGAGAGTGCAGAGTCTGATCGTGTGGCTATGCTCTCCACCTTCTTTCTGAGATTAAGCAGGAAGTCTCTAGAATATTTATGTTTAATGAAAGAATTAATTACATAGGCAACCTCATCTTCAAGAAATCTTACACTCAGCTTTCGTTACTTTCCTGTAAACAGAAGCATTGGAAAGTAAATCGTTCATACTCACTTTTACCTATAACCATTATACCCCCACCTTCATCAGCCTGGGTGATGATGATGGTCTTGTCCTCGAGAAGGCCCTCATCGCAGTGATATATCTGCGTGGGATCGGCCGGGGGCACGACGACACATTAGCCATACAGCAAGCAGTAATCCCTTGGCCGAACCCTTCAATGAACAGATGCTCGCTGGATTTAAACTGGCTTGGAGCTGAAGGTGGCAATACTTATTCAGCCAAGCAGTCCATCAGGAAACAACGTCGATTCTCGAAAGAACCAGTGCCAAGAATCGACGTTGTTTCCTGATGGACTGCTTGGCTGAGCAAGTACTGCCACCTTCAGCTCCAAGCCAGTTTAAATCCAACAAGCATTCGTTCCCTAATAGTGCTTGGGACTTCCGTGTGGAGGCCATTAGGGCCCTGCAGCATCGACTCTACGAACTCCAGAACCAACTTGAAGTCAAACACCTTCCCCATAGGCTGGTCCTCCAACAGCAGGAAGATCAAGCTCAACAAGTTAAACACAAGGACAAAACTACGCAATATATGCAATAAAGCAGATGAACTAAAGCTGGGCGAAGTGATCTTCTTACAAACATGTCTTCCAAAGGGATTACCTAACGCACATGGAAATGGTTAATGGTTAATGGTAAAAGCCAACGATAGTTTGACCTAAGGGCATTGCACTATAGAAAGGGACCGTCAGGGGGGTGAAACTGTTTTGTAGTAGTTAGTTATGTCAACTATCTAGATTAATTGAGAAGGTTAAAGGTGGGTAAAGTTTTATGGTAATGGGGTTTAAAGGGAGGGGGAGGGAGGGGATTAGATCAATAGGATAGTATGCTCGAGGGAAAGGGGAACAGGGGTTTTCAAAGCAGAAAGTTGAGATTTTGTAGAATGTCTGATGGTTGGGGGGTCGGTAAGGGAGGATGGTGGGGGAAAGAGAGGTACAGGTGCATAAACCCTGGATAGAACAACAGAATATGTGGAACTGAAAGAGGGACATTACATAGGGAACATAGGGGTGGATCATAATGTGACATCAGATAGGGGTGTGTTAGTTGGGTGTGGCCAATGAGTAAGCGGGCAAGAACCGTCTCCTAATTGATAGTTTTACAGTATGTAATTTATCAGTGTGGAGACGACCAGAAAAAATGCCATGGGTTATACAAGGTCTTAAAATGGGGCTAAAAATCTGTAGCTGGAATGCGTGAGAAAACATGGTTGGTGTGATGTGGACATAGTGGCGTAGAGTGCTAGAGTGTCTGCCTGTTCATTGCCCGCAAATTTCCCAAAAGGCTGGGGGACCAACCCCCCCCAAAATTTTATTTTACGGTGTGTGGACAGGTAGAACAACCAGTTCTGAATCTTACAGATAAGGGAGTTGGTTGAGTGTGTTAATTTTATTAGAGTTAATGAGTTACGGAAGTCAGTAAAAATAGTGAAAGAGGAGGGAGTATATGTGTTTTAAAAGGCAAAAAAAAGGGTGGGATTCGTTCTGTAGTAAGGACACGGGTTCAGGGGGGAAGGGGGGGCTGAAAATGCAATTGGGAAGGTTACGCAAAACCCGCACCGGAGGGGGATTTTGAGCTATCGTGAATCATGAATACTGGAGGGAAAGAATGGAGAATGGTCAAGGAAATGGATGAGAAGGACAGAGGAGGGGATATCTGATTTTGGTGGGTCAGGGAAAACACAGAAGCAAATATGGGGGTAAAGCATAAGCCATGGAGGGACAGAATGGACAGAAAACAGAAGAGGTTGGAGTGAGGAAAAGGGGAAAATGGGAGAGGGGGGTACCCATGAAAAGGAGAAGGAGAAGAAAAAGTGGAGAAGAAGCAAAGGTAGGAAGTAGAGGTCATGGGATACTTAGTGTAGTGAAGGGAATTTGGTGGTATAGAGCTAGAGGGAGGGGAATTGCCATGCCTGACTCAGTATACAGGCTCTCAACTGGATAGGAGCGGAAGGCACCTTAGGGCTAAGGGAAGACTGCAGTGGTAGATTGTATCAACACGAGCAAGGAGGGAGGTTGAGACAGAAAAGTAGATATGGCATCCATAATCGAGAGTATCTCGAATATGGAGGACGGGGGATGGATGAGGGGGATGTTTACCAGATAATTTATAGATCCGGCACCAAACAGTTGAGATAGATGTAGATGCATTTGAGGAAACATAATTTCGCCAGTTATTTGCTTACCGTTCCTGATTGTATGATGAAGATAGGTGGATGCTCTTTTAAAGGAGATAAGGTCTGATAGTTGATTAGGGGTGCCTCGGTTTAGTGGTAATTGTTCCAGGCTGCATGTTTTAAATGAAATGCTTTACACTTACACCATGGAACACATTTAGAGGTATAAGCCCTTGAGATTTAAGGAATGACTCTATAGGCAGCTCTAAGGACTGTAGTTGTGAAATATTGTATCCTATCTGAAATGGATGAGGAGGAGGGGGAATAGGAGTAGGAATAACAGAGAGTGAAGTGAAAGTACACCAGTCAGCTCTATCAAAGCACCAGCATGGGGAGTTAGGAAGTGGTACATATGAAGTGGGAGAAAGGAGAACTGGAAAGTGGTCACAATAGGAAAAGTAGTCTACATCAATACATGAAAAAGATTGCGTGTGTATGAAGAAGTGTGTGGGGCAATCTGAATTAAGAATAATAAGGTTAGTTGTGGAGAGGAAACGTTCTAGGGATCAGCCAAGGGAACTGGTGATAGAGGGAATGTGGCAGCAGTTAAATCACCAACATATGAGAAAGGGGCTGGAGTTTGGGGAAAATTTGATTTTCAAAAACAACAAAGTAGTGGGGTGGGAAAGGGGGGAAGTAGACTGTGATCCAACAGTGAAGAAAGATGCGAATAAGGCGAAAAGGGCCGTGGTTTCAACACCAGGATCAGTGAAATGAGTGACATCCGTCACCACAGGACTTCCAACGCCATGGTGGTACATGTGGATGAAGCTAGACATCTACCGAACTAGAAAGAAGCAGAAGTAATCTGTGGAGGATGGAACAAACAAAAATGAAAAATCATGGAAGATATATACATTGCGATGGAGAACAATGTCAACACAGTATCATGCAGATTCGAAGTATCAAAGGTCGCAGCAGCAGTTATGCGGATAATAAGTGGGAGGTGAGGTCATCATGTGTTTCGTCAGCTCATGCCTGATATATATGAGCTATGTAGTTCCTGTTTTGTATGCATTTCTGGCGAAAATATAATCGAAACCAGTCAAATACATCTCTTGTATTGTGAAAATATTCATTCTCATTCATACCTTTTGTACACACAATCACACACACACACAAAAATAAAATATATAATATAATCTTATATATATATATTATATATATATATAATATTAAAATATATATAAATTTTTTTATGAGATTTTTTATAAAATAATACATTAAATACATAATAGACATAACATGTATATTTGTATATATATAATTATATTTTTAATATATATATAATATAATATTATAATAATTATATTATATTATATACATATACATCCCACATGTATATGTAGTAAATATATATATAATATATATATATTAATATTATATTTATATATATATATAAAATATATATATATATATAAATATATAATATATAAATATATATAAATATAAAATATTATAATATACATACAAAAATACATAATACTAATACATCATACACACCCCACACACCCAACACACACACACACACACACGTTATATGTGTATATAAAAATTTATATATATAGTAGATACTATAAGTTTTAAAAACACATATATACATAATATTTTATTTAATATATAAAAATAATTAATTTATATATATATATATAAAATATGATATAACATTAATAACAAACACATAAAATTTATAATATAATATGAAAATTTTAAATCATAACAGAATTTATATATAATATAATATAAGATAAATATATATAATATAAATATTATATATATATATATGTATTATATATATATATATATAATATATAAAATTTATATATAATATACACATATATCAAATAATTGTATATTTCTTTTCATATTTTTTTATCTATATTAAAATATATACAACTAATATTTTAAAATTTAAAAATATGTTAAATTTAAATTTATAAAAATCACATAAATATAAGTATATTTTAAATTTATAATTATATATTTATATATATAATATATATATGTATAAATATAATATATATATATATATACAATTTATAAATTTAATTATATTTATATAATTATATTTGTTTTATATGATATTTTTTTTTTTTTTTTTAGATATATATATATATATATATAAAATATAATAATTATATAAAAATTATATATAATATATATTTTAAAATTTTGTATAATATATAATATATATATATATATAATATATATATATATTATATAAAATATTATAAATTATATAAAAAATATATATATTATATAAAATATATATATAATATTATATATAAATATTATATATATATTATATATATAATATATAATTAAAAATATATATATATATATATATATATATATATTATATATATATATTATTATATAATATATATATATATATTATATAATATATATAATATATATATATATTATATACTTTATTTATTACATACAATATATTTATATATACACACATAGTAACATACATTTATAACACATAATTACAACAAAAACATTCTACACATATATTTATACTTGATATTATATATATAATATAATATAATATATTAATATATTATAAATATATATATATTATAAAATACACGGTGTGTGTGTGTGTGTGTGTGTGTGTGTGTGTTGTGTGTGTGTGTGTGGGGTTTTGGGGTTGGGTTTTGTGTGTGGTGTGTGTCTGTGTGTGTGTGTTGTGTGTGTGTGTGGTGTGTGTGTGTGTGGTTGTGTGGTTGTTGTGTGCGTGTGCTGTGTGCTGTGGTGTTGGTTGTGTGTTGTGTTTTGTGTGGTGTGTGTGTGGTGTGTGTGTGTGTGTTTGTGTTGGGGTTGTGTGTGTGTGTGTGTGAGATGAGAAAGAGGAATAAGGGAATACTATATCTATATTGTTAAAAACTCTTTCTTACCTGGACCCCCCGTGGGCACTTGGGGGAAAATTGATTTAAAAATTTTCAAATTGAAGATTGAAACCGAGGTATCTAAAAGATTTCCCAATTTTAAATCACTTTTTTCCCCCAGTGCCCAAAAGGGGGTGTGTGTAAAAACCTCACATCATTACTTTTGATGAGTAGTAGGGAAAGTCTATTTTTTAGAAAGTTATGTATTTGAGGGGTTAGTGGGGTGCAATTTCCACTTAGAAATAGTTTTTCATTCTTTTTATCAGGGGAAAAATTTTAAGAAATCATAATTTATATCACAAAATATAAGTATTTAATATTTTAAAAAATTTTGGGTAAATAATAATGACAAAAATAACAACAAATATAAAAAATATAAAAAAAATATTTAAAAATAATTATTATGATCATATTACTATGATATCTTATCCTTTTAAAAAAATAAAAATAAAATAATAATAATAAAAATAATAATAATATTAATAAAAATTTTTAAAAAAAAAAAAAATAAAAGATATAATAATGACAATAAAAAACAAAAATAATAACCATATCAATAATGGTAAAACAAAATTACATTTCCATATAAAAAATTTTAAAATTATTACCCCTTTTTATCATTACTATGGCATCCCCTTTTAAATTTTATAATATAAAAGAAATAGTAAAAAATAATAATAATAATAATAATAATAATAATAATAATAATAGTAATAATAATAGTAAAATAAAAAAAAATAAAAATAATGATGATAATGTTGATAATGCAAAAATAATATGATAATAAAATAAATAATGATAATAATACTAATGATAAAAAGCATTATGAAAACCATAAAAAAGCCCAATAAAAAACGGGACCACACATGAAAACAAACACTAATCTGACAGTGATCCAATTTACCCTCTAAGATGTTGTGTGATGACAGCTCGTCCCTCACGTCCAAGTTCTTCAGCTCCTCCTCCTTCCACTGCCCTGCGAGAACTTCAGTAGTACCTCCTCCATCAAAAAGTTCACCAGTAGGGTTTACCTTTTAAGTGATAAAAATATTTGTTTCAGTTTACATAAACATGACCATTAAAGCACTCAAAATTTTTTCCTGAATGTATCTACGAAATATGCTGATTTCCAAATTTTTCATATATATAATATATATATATATATATATATATTATATATATATATATATATATTATATATAGTATATCTATATAAAATATATATTATATATTATATATTATATATAACTATATATATAAAAATATATTATAACTATATATATATATTATATATTATATTATATATATTATATTAAACTATATATTATATTATAACTATATATATAACTATAGATATAACTATATATATAGTATATCTATATAACTATATATTATAGGTATATTGTTGGGATTTCTATATTTTTTAAATTTATATAAATTTTTAAATAAATAATTAATATATATATAATATATATATATAAATATAATATATATTATATATATATATTGTGTGGTGTGTGGTGTTTGTGTGGTGTGTGTGTGTGTGTGTGGTGTGTGGTGTGTGTGTGTGTATAGTATTATATGTATTTTTTAAAATGTATATATATATATTATATATATATTTAATAAAATTATTGTGGTTATTATATATATTATATATATATATATACATTTTATAATATTATATATATATATATTTATATATATATTTTAATATAATATTTATATATTATATTTAATATTTTATATATATAAATATTTTATTTTATATTTTTTAATTAATAATAATTTTATATATATTTATAATACATATATATATTATTATATAATATATATTTTTAATATATATAATATATATGTGTGTGTGTGTGTGGGTTGTGTGTGTGGGTGTGTGGTGTGGTGTGTTGTGTGTTGTGTGTGTGTGTATCCCCCACAACAAAACTATTATATATATATTATATATATATATAATATTATATATTAAAAATTATATTATAATGTTTTTATATGTATATGAATACATTATAATATAATATATAAAATATTACATGTAAAATACGTATTTACATGTCAATATATGTATAAGTTAATAAACCAACCACACACACACGCACACACACACACCAAACCAACACCACACACACACACAACCAAACCCACACACACACACACATATATATATATATATATATAAATATAAAATTATATATAAATTTTATTACATAGTGAATAATAAAATTAAATAAATACATTGTAATTTTAATAATAATATTATATAAAATATATATATAATTATATATATAATTATTATATATATAAAAAAAAAAAAAAATTATTATTAAAATAACATTATTATTAATATAATATATAATGTAAAATTATTTTATGGATATTTTATTAATATATATATATAATAATATAAAATATTTTTGATATATAAAACCCTATATTTCTTAACATTAAGATGCTTAACTACATCTTTATTTTTTAAACTTTTAATAAATATAAATATATATATATATATATATATATATATACATATATTTACATACATATATATACATATAAAATTACATATAAATAAAACATATATAAAATTAATAAAATAATATATATATGTACTAATAATATATCATATTTTAATAAATTTTCAATATATATAACTATTATAAATAATATAGATATATACAATACAATATAATACATATATATATACATATATATAATACACATTATAAACAATATAAACATATATAATATACACTAAAAATTACACATAAAATTATACATAATATATATATATAATAAACATATATATATAAACTGTATATATATACATAATATATAAATATATTTATATTATATATATACATGTATAAAAATTATACAAATTATAACAAAATTTTTAAAAATATACATAAATATAACACAAATTTTAAAATACTATATATAATATATAATAATATTATAATATAAGTATATATTAATAAAATTTATATACATATATTAATATATAAATAATTTTTACATATAAATAACATGTAATATATGACAAAAATATATATATATCATATTATATTAAAATATATATATTTATAAAAATATACATGATAATATGTAAAATTTATAATATAATATATATATATATAATATAATATAAAATATATATTAGAATATATAAATATATAATATATCATATATATAATATATATATGCATGTAATATTATATTATATATTTTAATATTATATATATATATATATATATATAATTAAGGGACAGTAATGACATGTACATGTACATATATTATATATATAATATTAAAATTATATAAAATTTTAATAATATGTAAATTTATATATATATATAAAAATAATTTTTATTTATACTATATAAAAATATATATATAACATTATATATAACATTATTACAATATTATATACATATATTATTATACTATTAATATACATTTAAAATACAATATATTAATATAATATTTTAATTACATTTTATATATAAAATTATATATACATATTATATACATATTTTTATACATAATATATACATATATATACATACAATAACATAAATATATATATACATTATATATACATATAATATATACAATATATATTATATAAAAATTATATAATATTATATATATAATATATATAATATATATATAATGTTATATTTTATATGTAATATAATATATTAATTATATATAATTATTTATTTTATATATATATATATGTAATATATATATATTACAATGTAAAATTATATACATATGAAAAAAAAAAACATTGGGGTTTTGGGGTTTTTATATAATATTATATATATATATATAATATATATATATATACAATATATTATATAATTTATATTTTAATTATATAATATTATATATAAAATATTAATAAAATATATATATTATATATATATATTATAATATTATATATAATGTATATATATTTTATGGTATATATTAATATATATATATATATAAATATATTTGTTATATAAAACCTATATTTATTTACATATAAGATCATTATCCATACATACATTATATTTATTACATATTTATTATATAAAAATATATAATAAATATATATACAATAATATATAAAAAATAAAATATATACATATATATAAATATAAAATATCATATATATAAAATATAAATATTGTTTTAAATATTATATATATAATATATATAACAATATATATATACAATATAACATTATATATAATATATTTAATACTATATATAACATATATATATCATATATATTACATATATTATAAAATTAATATTATAAAAATATTCTAACAATATATATACATTATATAAAATTAAAATATATATATAATATATATATACACATATATATACATTATATATATATAATATATATATATACAAATATAATACATATACATATAATACTATATTTTTAAATACATATATTACATATATATTACTTATTATAATTATTATATACTAATGTATACAATTTTTATTTACATTATTTTTAAAATAATATAAATAATATATATAAAACATATAAATTATATAATTTATACATTATTTATACTTTTGTATACATATATATTATATTACATATTATATACTTTAAAATATACTATAAAAATTATATACATATATATATACATATATATATACAATTATATAAAATTAATTATATATAAAAATATATATAAATATAATATTTATATATATATTTTATATATATATGCTACATACATACACACATACTACAACATATATTTCTGTCTGTCTTTCTCTCTTTTTCTCTGTCTGTCTTCTTTGTTGTCTGTCGTCTTCTGTCTCTCTTCTCTGTACATGGAGAAATCAGTATCAATCCCCCTGCAACCCAAATGAAATGGGGTTCTATACCTTTATT
>NC_051390.1:30884067-30889067 GCF_015228065.2 Penaeus monodon
GTAATTAGGGTGGTGGGGGAAACAATGAAGAAGACTGCAGTAAAAGATGGAGTGAAGGATGTTGGGACAGATGAAAGGGTGTATTCAGGAGGCTGAGAAATGACCTGGGTGGATGATTCAGAATGGATCAAGTTGACAGCAATATTGAAGAGGTGATATTGGTATCACTGGTCGGAGCTGTGGTCAAAGGAGAAGATATGTAAAACATTTCCTAATTATGGTAGTTTAAAAACTTATGAAGCGGCAATTAGTGCACTGACCAAGCATTTCATACCCCAGGTAAACATGTTTTTTGAAATTAAAATTTACAAATAGTAAGCAAAGGCATGATGAATTGACAGACTCTTGGGTGACAGGATTAAGGAAAGCAGCTACCTTGTGTGAATTTCTTGACCTAGAAAACAGAATTATTGAAGCCATATTAAATCTCACGCCAGACTGCATGATTTAGAAATTTTATTAGGAAAGATAATTTAAGTCTAGATAGATTGATGAAACTGGCAAGGATAAAGGAAGCCTCAAAATCACAGGCTGATGTTTATGAAAGAAAAGAGTCTGTGAGCAAGGTACAAGAAGGTAAGGGTAAAGGGTTACCTGCTTATGACCAAAGGAGCAAACCAAGTGAGGTTCTTAACAGACCTCCTAGACAAAAGCTAAGGACAACAGATCATAAGTATTCTAGTTAACAATGCTGCCATAGGTGCGGTAGGGAAAATCATAGGGCTAAGGATATTGACAAATGTCCAGCTATAGGTAAACAGTGTAATAACTGTAAGAAGTGGAACCATTTTGCTCAAGTTTGTACAAACAAGCAAAATCAGAAGTCAGGGAATGTAGTATATAAGACTGAGGGCACACAAGAGTCACACTATGATTCTGACGAAGATTGGGTATTATCAATTAAGTATGTAAATAGTAGTAAGAAAAGAATATACTTAGATGTTCAAATAAATGGAAAACCAGTTGTAATGCAGCTAGATACCGAGGCAGATGTTACTATATTGCCAGAATATAGAGCTAAGACAATTCCGGGTATTATTATGCAGCCAGCTGATAAAGGACTGAAAACATATGGTTCTCATGGGTTGACAGTAATGGGTATGGCTAAAGTAAGGGTAAAGTACGAAGATCAAGTGCATGATAATTTACCTTTATATGTTGTGAAAGAGAGAGACATATGTGTCTTAGGATTGCAGTGGCTCTCTCAAGTTAAATTGAATTGGCCAAATTATACGAGAAGGTATCTAAAGAAAACAAGAGAGCTCTATCATCCATAGATGAAGTTATTCCATTATACCCAATCTTCTCAGAAGGGATAGGTACACTTGCAAATAGCAAAGCATCTTTGGTACAGAAACCAGAGGCAGCATTTAAGTTTATGTCCCCCAGTAAGATTCTGTTTGCATTGAAGCCAGCTGTGGAACAAGAAATTTGCAGATTGGAAGCTGAAGGAACCTGGGAAAGGGTTAACCCACTCACGCCGGGTGTCACACCAGTGTGACGCTCGGAAAATGGCTCATTGCCGGGTGTCTCATATGTGTGATGCTGTTCTTCCCGCCTGTCTGCCAGGTGTCTCACCTGTGAGACGTAATGGACCTCAGGGACATCTGTTATGTGTATGTGGATAGTTTCAAGATGATTTCTACTACTATTATTTTCTTTACACCGGAACCACTAGTTATGTCATGAGGTCATGTAAAAATGTGAAGTTACTACTTCAATTTATCTGGAGTTTGAAGTCGTATAAAAGGATGGAGGAAGTAGGGGTTATGTGCAGAGAAAAAGAGAAAGAAATAATGAAAATGAAAAAAAATAAAGAAGGAAGATAGAGATAGATAGATAGACAGATAGTCAGGCAGGTAGATAGAGAGACAGAGGTGTGTGTGTGTGTGTGTGTGTGTGTGTGTGTGTGTGTGTGTGTGTGTGTGTGTGTGTGTGTGTGTGTGTGTGTGTGGATGTCTGTGTACGCAATTGTAACGTTACAAAGAAGTGACGTCATGAAGATAAAAAGAAGTGACATCATGAAAAGGAAGTGATATCATGAAGATGAAGTGACGTCATGAAGATAAAAGGAAGTGACATCATGAAGATGAAGTGACGTCATGAAGATGAAGAAGTGACATCATTACAGACACCATCTTTACTTTCAAAACACACACACACACACGTGGACCAACATACGCACTTACACAGAGGATGTGATGTCACTTACAGCTGTTATTGCTCTTGCAATGTCTCAACCTGCAAAGATGTCCAGAAGCTGTTAATGACCCTCAACCATCAGCTTCTTCGGTGCCTCCTTCAAAGGTGCCTTGGCGATGCCCTCTGTGCTGATCGTCTTCTCCCCCCTCTTCAAGATCATCAACCTTTTTTGACTACTCCTCCAAGGAGAGTGGGGATGAGTAGTTCCCTGGGAGGTCAGAAGAACAGCAAGATCCCAAATTCGACATCAGTTCAGATGAGGACCTGGCCTACCTCGAACAACTGGACCTCACAATGGATAGTGATGAACCACTATCCATGTACGTCGAGAAGCTTAGGTCCGTGAATGCCTCGGGGACCAGCAACTTCGCTTGGAGGAGGAGGGATAACGTCACATTCCGCTATAGGTTTCAAGGCGACCCGGGCGTCAAGGAGCCGCTGGAAATCTCCAGTATGTCACTGGAGATCTTAGCATGTCTCTTCACAGAAGATCTCCTTGATCACATCATTCAAGAGACCAACTGGTATCATCATAATGGGTGTGGAATCCCTCCAATTACTGCAACTTCTGGTCGACCAACCGCGTCCTGAGTCACAAACTCATTGCCGAGGTCATGACAAGGGATTGGTTCGACAGTTGACAACTCACCTCCACTCCCGGAAGACAGGATGTGGAAGCTCTGACCAGTCGTAGACTCATTCAATGACTCGTTCTGATTGGTCTTCGTGCCAGGGCAGGGCATTGCCATAGACAAGTCGATGTGGAAGTTCCGTGGGCGGCTAGGCTTTAAGACCTACAACCCAACCAAGAGGGCGAGGGTACACCTTTTCCTCTGAAGTGTACACTGGGAATGGCTGTGGTGACATCCCCTCGTCCACGAAAGGTGCTGCACCTGATCAAGTTTGGAGGCTTCCTTGGTAAAATGTCCTAGTTATTTGTGGATAATTGGTAAACATCGCCAACTCTTTTTTATGTGCTGCAGCCACACAGGACTAATGCGGTAGGGACAGCCCAGCTGAACAGGAAGTACATGCCCAAGGACCTTGTAGTGAGGAGGAAGGGCAATGTTGATTACCGCAGCAGCAAGACAGGTATGCTGGCCTTGATGTGGAAGGCCCGCAGCAACATCATCATGCTGTCCACAGTCCATACCGCTACAATGGATGGGGACCAGCCTTTGGTAGTAAAAGATTACAACGTCGGCATGAAAGGTGCCAACGCTGGTGATCAGATGGCCAGTTACTACCCAATGACTTGCCGCTCCAAGGTCTAGTACAGGAAGGTCTTCTTTTTTTCTCTACGACATGGCCATTGTCAATGCCTGGGCCGTCCATTGTGCCTTCTGAGTTGGCCTCGCCTCTGAGCTCTTAGGGCAGTTCAGAGGAGTAGAGCTGTGCTGGGTCCATCTATGCCCGCTCCTCCTCATAATCGAACGCATTACGTCTCAGAGATACCTGGCAAGAGGAGGAGGAGGTGCAGGGAGTAGCATGTAACAAAAATAAATATCTTTTTTATAAAATCTTTGATTTCCTCTCACAATATGTGGTCAAATATGTTACTGAGAGCAATGCACATGGCATTTTAAGAGTGTTTGAACTCTACACAAAAATTTTCATCCATTGCAACAAGTGATGAGACAGCATTTTAGCTTTATGGGCACGCAAAACATTGTGTTCGGTTCTCAAAAGCATAAACTTCAATATAATCCCAAGGGTATAAAATGGAGCAGGAGGAGCTACTGCGCCGACTGCAACATCGATTTATGCACCTATGGGTGTTTTCAAGAGTGGCACACCACTTTATGAGGAGTGGCGTGTAACAAAAATAAATAATTTTTTACAAAATCTCTGCTTTTCCCTCACAATATGTGGTCAAATATGTTACTGAGAGTAACGCACATAGCATTATAAGAGAGTTTGGACTCTATACTAAATCTTCCATCCATTACAACAAGTGGTGAGACTGCATTTTAGCTTCACGAGCACGCAAAACATTGTGTTTGATTCTCAAATGCATAAACTTCAATATAATCCCAAGGCTATAAAAGGGGGCGTAATACTGGAGCTTACACTCTGATTTGGTCACCCACGGTGAGTGGGGGCAGGGGTCACTGGCCACAGCCAATCGCCGCTATATTTGTAACCCAGAAAGTAGGGTGTATGGCACTACGAAGCACCCGTCGCAAGTGGGTTAACTATTCTGACTGGGGGACACCTATAGTGCCAATAGCCAAAAGAGATGGTTGTGTCAGACTTGTGTGGAGACTATAAAGTAACTCTAAATCCATAATTGCAGATTGCACAACATCCTCTGCCTAATATTTAAGACATGTTAGCTACCATAAGTGACTGTAAAGTATTTTCAAAGATTGATTTAAAAGCTGCATTTTTAAAGTTAATGATGGATGATAATTCTCTTTTTTCTTAGCTATTTTAGGACCAAGAAAGAGTCTGCCAGAGTTAGTAGTAGCTCATTTACATAGATGGTCTATAACACTAGCTGCCTATAATTACGACATAGAGTATAGGTCATCATCAAAGATGGGAATGTGGATATTTGTCTAGATTGTCAGTAGATCAGGCCACGAGTGAGGTAGTATCAAGCATTTTATTAGTAGATGCATGTGAGTTGCCAATAACATCAAATCAAATTGCAGATCGTACTAAAATTAATCCCTTACTATCAAAGGTTTTAGACAGTCTGACATCAAATGATAAGGATATGTTGTCTGTGCAAGAGTACAAGCCATTTTCAGAGGTATGGTCTGAATTATTGGTTGTACAAGGTTGTATAATGA
>NC_051390.1:30894067-30900172 GCF_015228065.2 Penaeus monodon
ACGTCTACAAACTTTGTTTACTAGTATTCATGTTTTGGATGAGTTTATTTATCACATAGCCAGTGTGTATTATATATATATATATATATATATATATATATATATATATATATATATATATATATATATATATATATATATATATATGTATATATGTATATATAGGATAATGTATGTTTAACATGCACTTAAACATGGTAAAACAGACCCATGGGCTAAAATTTGTAGAGACATACTCTGCCATATATATATATATATATATATATATATATATATATATATATATATATATATATATATATATATATATATATATATATGGTGTGTGTGTGTGTGTGTGTGTGTGTGTCTGTGTATGTATATATAAATGTGTGTGTGTGTGTGTAAATATTAACTCAGTGTCACCAGGAAGATGCTGTGCTTATCTTTTATTTATTTATTAATTTTTTTTTTTTTTTTTTTTTTTTTTTTTTTTTTTTTTTTTTTTGTGTGTGTGTGGGTTAAAGTTACCAAGAGCGACGCACTGAGATAGAGAAAAATGGACACTGCCATCTTGTAGACCATAAAAAATAAAGTAGGAAGCAATATAGGTAAATCTGCAGCGGCCTTATATTTACAGGGAAATGACAAAAATAGGCCCTGCATAGCACCTCTCTCAGACAAAGTCCCCATCCATATTTACCTTGCGAGGACCAAAACAAATGTGACACATAACTCATTACTGCGATCTATCAAGTAGTCCATGTATTACTACACTCTCCTGAAAATTATTAATTTGTAATTACCATCGCCTGTTTTTCCAAATTCATATATTTAATGGATTCTTTTACTTTTATTAGACTTCATTTACGTGTTTTGGTAAGTATTTTTGCTATTCTGTACAGTAACCTGTGCACATGCGCATTTTACCACTGGGAGAATTGACAGGCCATGCAACACCATTTCATTGAGAATTGCCAATGAGCAGTGTTTTATTTCAAGTGCTGCATCTATTCCAAGTCATTTTAAAGCCATATTGTGGATATACAGAACAAATAGACGTTAGTCTCTATCACAGCCTGATATTTGAACCCATCAGGTGCCCCAAATGGCGAAAAAAGTTATTAAAAACCAAGCAACTGTGACCATAGACGGAAGCGAGGTGTATGTATGTTTATATGTTTATTAAGAAAAGGTATAAATGAGAAAGAATATCTAAACAATCAAATGAAGATTGTATAGATTGTGTATGTATATAAAATAATGTATATGTGTACATTGATACACATATATATATATATATATATATATATATATATATATATATATATATATATATATATGTATATATATTGTATATAGTATATATATGTATGTATACGCATACATACATATATATGTGTGTTTGTGTGTGTGTTTGTGTATATGTATACATGTGTGTATGTATATACAGTGGCCAAGGAGATCGACCACATTCTTGTTAGGATGTGATGGAGGATCTTCCAGAACTGTAGAGTTTACCAGAGTGCCGAGTTCTGTGGCACTGACCATAGGTTGTGGCTACCCTACAGGTCCACTTCAAAACTCCTTGTCCCTCCAGTGGCCACTCTAGGGTGTTTCACTTGGACAGGCTGAGGGAGGGGGAGTGTGCCTCTGGGTTCACAATGGCAGTCTCTGATCGATTCACAGAACTTGATAACCTGACGGACCCAGTTGCTCTGTGGGAGTTCTTCAAGTGCGAAACACTTGAAGCAGCCTGGGAGCCCATTGGCGTACGCCCGAGGGCAAGGCAGAATTCCATCTCCCTGGAAACATTGGAGGCTACTGAAGCGTGTCGCATGGTTCGGCTGAATGGCAATCAGGTCTTGCATCACTCCTTGGTGTGTAGGGCTCGGACACTGCTGAGAAGGGACAAGGAACAGTTCATCAGGAATCATGCTGAGGATGTTGAAGGCCATTTCTTGGTAAATGACCTTTGTCCTGCCTACCAAGCCCTGAGAAAGCTGAACTCTAAGCCCCCCTCGCAGATGACTGCAGTCCAATCATTGGATGGACAGATCATCTCAGATCATGTTGGCATTCGTGAACGTTGGGCTGAGTATTTTGAGCAGTTGTACTAGACAGACTCTCCAACAGTTAGCTTGGATGCAAGTGATATCACAGTACCTGTGCCGGTCCCACCCATCAGCGAGGAACCTCCTACCCTTAGGATGGCGATTTTCAAGCTGAAGTGTGGGAAAGCCACAGGCATATGTGATATCCTTGCTGAACCTCTAAAGGCTGGGGGTGAACCTATGGCTCAGAGCTTGCATACAGTCTTGACTGCCATCTGGCAATCTGGTACCATTCCCCCTGACCTGTTGAGGGAGTGGTTATCCCTCTCTGGAAGGGGAAAGGGGATCGCTGGGACCACCGTGGCATTACACTGCTCAGCATACCAGGCAAAGTTTTCACACACATTTTTCCGTGACCACCTACTATGGCACCAGAGACCGGAGCAGTCTGGATTCTCTCGAAAATCCACAGTAGACCGAGTAATAGCACTTCGAGTAATTGTGGAACGGAGTCATGAGTTTGGTCATGGGTTGCTTGACGCGGTGCATTGTGAATCACTATGGGAGATACTGGGACTCTGAAATTCCAACACAGATTATTGGCCTGAGAGCAAGCCTATATACCGGTACTGAAAGTGCTTTAAAGTGGAGGGGGGCCTGTCAAACTTCTTCCCAGTTAATTCAGGGGTGAAGCAAGGCTGTGTCCTTGCACCAACACTTTTCAACACCTGTATGGACTGGATAATGGGCAGAGCTACTAGCCAAAGTCAGCATGGAGCAACACTGGGCAATATCAAGGTCTCAGACCTTGATTTTGCTGATGATGTTGCTATCCTGTCTGAATCCCTGGAGTCACTGGTGGCGGCTCTTGATGCATTTAGCAATGAGGTGAAGCCCCTAGGCCTAGAGGTCTCCTGGACCAAGATCAATATTCAGGACTTTGGGGGCCTGTTAGGGGAACCCTTTCAGTTGAAACAGATTTCCCATCCATGCTTGCGGTAGGACGTTGAAGTACAGAGAGCTTTGCATACCTTGGTAGCGTAGTCCATATCTCTGGGCTGTCAGACCAAGAAGTCAGCAGATGGATTGGTCTGGCAACAGGAGCCATGAACTCAATCAACAAGAGCATTTGGAGATGTTGGTACCTATGCAGAAGGACCAAGCTGCATGTCTTCAAGTCCTTGAAACTGCCAGTTTTGCTCTATGGAAGAGAAACCTGAACACTATCTAGTGCCTTTGAGGCTACTCTTGATGTCTTCTGTAACAAGTTTCTTCGCCGGATCAGGGGGTACAGTTGCAGGACCATGTGTCCAACCGACGGCTACACTGTGAGACTGGTATGGGACCTGTTACTTGCATAATCTGCGATCTCCAACTCAGGCTATACGGGCACCTAGCTCACTTCCCTGTGGATGACCCTGCCCATCAGGTTGTCTCTTTGCAAAACAATCCTGGGTGGAGGAGACCTGTAGGATGGCTTGGGTAGCTCAACAAAACCTGTCGCGAGGAATTAGAGATGGGCCAAGGGCCTGCCTGGAGACTCACCATGAGGAACCCTCGTGGTTGGAAGCGAAGGGTTATTGTGGCTATGCACCCCTGTCGGCACTAGCCCTTTGATGATGATAATGATGATATTTATATATATATATATATATATATATATATATATATATATATATATATATATATATATATAAATGTGTGTGTTTGCATGTATGTTTATATATGTATTTGTATATATATGTACATATATGTATGTACATTTATATGTATATGTATGTATATATATATATATGTATATGTATATTTTGTATACTTACATATACATATACTGGGCTGTTGATTCGGAGTTGGAATTAGAGTCGGAAGGAATTTATATAAATTGCAAAAATCCTACTGTCTAAACATTTTGCAAACTTTATTTTCACCAAAGAAAATGAGAAACCATATCATTTCCATTTTGTCATCATCCTATATGTATTTGTTAAAGCATAATTCTTTTTTTTTTTTTTCTTCTTTAAGAATAAATAATTAAAAAGCCACAATAGCATAGTTATAACAGTTTGACTGAAACCTTATAAGCACATGGGGTTAAAAAGTAGCATGTAGTTGTTATGAAATACATATATTTATTTATTTATTTATTCATTCATTCTACTGGATTGGAGTTGGAGTCGGATGCATAAGAAATCAAGAGTCGGAGTCGGGTGTTTTGAGTACCAACTCCACAGCCCTGTATGTATATATGTATATTTTACTATGTATATATACATATATGTGTGTGTATGCATCTATCTATATATGTTTATGTGTATGTGTATATATAATTAATATAAATACACATACAATATATATATATATATATATATATATATATATATATATATATATATATATATATATATATATATATGTGTGTGTACAAATATATATATACATACATATATATTTATCAATCCACTGCAGGACATAGGCCTCTCCCAGTCTTTTTCAACTTTGTCTTTCTTGCATTTTTTTGTTTCCAGTCTTGGCCCCCAAATTTTGTTATTTTGTCACACCATTATGTCATTGGTCTGGCCCTTGGCCTCTTTGTTTTATGTTTGTTACTTTCTTTATCTATCTGTTGTCCTTTCTCTGACATATGTGACCTACCCATTGCCATTTTTTCTTTTTTATGCTCCCAAGTATGTCTTCTACTTCTGTCTATTCCCTGATCCACATCGCCCCCATCCAGTCTTTTAGGATAATTCCCAGCATCACCCTCTCCATCCCTCTCTGGGTACTTATTAGTTTACACCCCAGGAATTTGGTTGCAGTCCATGTTTCTGATCCATAGGTCATAACTGGTAGGACACATTGGTTAAAGACTTTCTTTTTAAACATAATGACAAGGAACCTCTTAATATACTACTGTGTCAGCTGAAGGTGCTCCAGCCTAGACTGATGCATTGCTTAATTTCCTAGATTTTTTGTCTATACGAGTTGCCTTAGGTATATGTACTTGTCTGCTTCCTTTAGTGCTTCACGTTGTACATGTATCTGTTTGAATTGAGCTCTTCTGTTAACACTTTCACTGCGGGTGTTACAGCGTCTGTGATGGAGCTTACCGTACACCTCGTGCTGTTGTCACAGCGTATGTGACATAACATATTCTGCCCATTAATAAGTCATATTTCCCATATTCAGAACTGAATATCTATTTGCACATCTTTATCATTTTATTTTCATCAGAATTCAAGTGTAAAACCTTTAATATATATTTGTATTTTTCTGGTATTTTATTCTTTATAAATCACCTAACGAGTTTGGGAATTGGATATTGTGTACTGCATGTGTTATATATTTCTTCATTTGCCTTCACTATTTTAAGATTAATTTTACTACTTTATAACCTGGTATGATATATTCTGAATAAATTACTCAAAACCTTCGCGCGAAGAGAGAAATAAACAAAACTTTTGGCGGGAAAATCTCTCCGGATGGTCAACGCATAAGCAGCTGCTCATTACCGCTGCAATTATGTCAAAGAGGCATAGGAACACGAAAATATATGACAGTGAATCTATGAGAGATTCTGAAGATTCTGACAAATTTGATGCAGATGACCCTGATGAAATAAATATTGGCAACCGATAATTGTTCTTGTGGGATGGAAGGAACACTAGCGCAGATGTGCAATTTGATTGTGATAAATTTATCATATTAGATTTGTATATCCAAAATGAAGTAATTAGATATTACATATCACATAATCTTGAATGTAATACAATCTGTTATATAGGAATTATTCATTATATTCTAACCTATTATAGGCCATTACTTGAACACATTCCAATGGGGAAATATTCGCTTTCGTCCAGACATTCCGATCCCCTGATGCACACAGCCCGATGCTAATGTTCCCAAGTACCGATCTCTCTCTCTCTCGCTCTCTCTCTCTCTCTCTCTCTCTCTCTCTCTCTCTCTCTCTCTCTCTCACTTTCACGCTTACGCTGAGAGAGAGAGAGTAGAGAGAGAGAGAGAGAAAAAGAGAGAGCTTTTGTCCAGACATTCTGATCCCCTGATGCACACA
>NC_051390.1:30900272-30913094 GCF_015228065.2 Penaeus monodon
GTAGCCCCCTGGTTTTTAGAGATAAGGCCCTAATAGGTAATTGGGAAAAGGGGGTTGGGCCCCCTTTCCCCTGGGTTCCAAAAAAACCTTTTTTCCTGGGCCCCCCCCGCCGCCCCCCTGGGGTTATTGAGCGGCTCGTGGGAGGTGGGCCTTGCCAGTCCTCCTGCCCCCAGATAAAACTCACTGGCAACAAGACATAAATGGAAATGATGGGGGCGGGATGCTGTCCTGTCCTCTCAGAGATGAGAAAATGATCAGTTTGAGTGGGTATGCCTACTACTAGTTGAGCCGGGGTAATAGTCACCATTTCCAGAGCAGCCATAGCCATCTCCAGCCAACTTTAACTGTTGGTAGTAGAGGTAACACTAGATACATAATTATAGCTTTGAAACTGAAGATCTTTTGGTTTAGGGCTCAAAACTGATGTGTACACCTCCCAATGTAAAAACTTCAATCATACCCTTTCCCCCAGCAATGGGTGGGCTGTGGGTCCTTTTTGGGAGGGAAAATGGTGGGGTGCAGGATGGAAGTGAGAATTGCTCATCCCACCTGTGCCCTGGCAGGCACCAACCCAGTATGAGGCCTGTGGGGCAAAGCTCAAGGGCACCCTGCAGGCAGACGTTGGGCCCCACAGCCTGCTGCCTGCATTTATATGACAGTGGAGGTAGAGGTGGTGTCCTGCCAGAGCGACTGCCCAAAGTTTAACCTCAGGTGAGCTATCAGGGTAGGTGGTTGGAACATCCGGTCCTTGCAACTAGATGAACAATTACCCTGCTATTGAGGAAACTAAAGTAGTTAGGAATTGAGGTGGCTGCCCGCTCAGAGATGAGAAGACCTGGCAGTGGCACAGTCAGTAGGGGTGGGTAAAACACTACTGGCAGGTCAAAGGGAATGCACCATCTCCAGGGAGTAGCCATAACCCTCTCCCGCTGACTTAACCCTCAGTAATATAGGTAACACTGGTCAATGAGCATATTATGGCATTTAGACTGAAGCATGTTTTTGGCTTTGTGTCTGTTATTGCTGTGCACTCGAATAGGATCCTCCAGTGACCATTCCAAGTTGTTGCACTTGGACAGATTGAGGGAAGAGGTTTGCACTTGGAGGTTCACCATGGTAGTCTCTGATCGGTTCACTGAACTCAAAAAACCTTACAGACCCAGTAACTCTGTGGGAGTCCTTCAAGCCCAAAACACAATATGCAGTGCAGGAGTCTATTGGTGAATGCCCAAGAACGAGGCAGTATTTTATCTCACTGGAAACATTGGAGGCCACAGAAATGTGTCACATGGCTTGGGTGAATGGCAACGGGCTTTCGCCATTTTTTGTGCACCGGCTTGGAACTACTGAAAACGGGCAAAGAACAATTCTCGGGAAACCCTTGCGAGGAGGTGAAGGCCATTCTTGTAAGACCTTTAGCTCCTACCAAGCCCGGAGAAAAATTAACTCTATAAGCCCTTCTCACAGATGATTACAGTTTGCTCAGATCATCTCAGATCATGTTGGGGTTCTGATGTTTTGGGATATTTTGATAGCTGTACCAGGGAATCCCCAGAATTGTCTTAATGCAAGTGGTATCACAATGCCCGTGCCGGACTCACCTGTCAGTGAGGAACCTCCTACCCTAACAGAAGTTAGGATGGCAATTTCTAAGCTGAAGGATGGGAAAGCTGCAGGTGCATGTGATATCCCTGCTGAACTGCTAAAATCTGGGGGTGAATCGGTGGCACAGGGCTTATATACAGTCTTTACTGCCATCTGGCAGTTTGTTCCATTCCCCCTGACCTGTTGAGGGGCATGGTTATCTCTCTCTGGAAAGGGAAAGGGGATTGTTAGGACTGTAGCAACTACTGTGGCATCACAGTGCTCAGTATACCAAACAAGGTTTTCACTCACATCCTTTTGAAATGGATCTGGTGACCAGGCACCAGAGACCAGAGCAGTCTGGAATACCCCTGGTAAACCCACAATAGACTACCTAGTATTTTGAGCTTTTGGAAACGTCAGATTTTTTTTGTGGGCTGCTTGCAAAAGTGTTTGACTCGGTGTATTGCAAATCATTATGGGAGATATTGAGACTGAGGGGAATTCCAACACAGATTATTAATACCAATCCTATATTCTAGTACAGAAAGTGCTGAAAAGTGTGGTGGGTGCCTGTTGAACTTCTTCCCTGTTAATTCAGGGTGAGGCAAGGCTGTGTCCTATTAACATTTTTCAACAGAGCTACTATCCAAAGTCATGTGGAGTAACACTTGGCAGTATCAAGGTCACAGAACCCGACTTTGCCAATGATGTTGCTATCCTATTTGAGTCTCTGGAATCACTGGTGACGGCTCTTGAAGTGTTTAGCAATGAGGTGAAACCCTTAAGCCTAGAGGAGAGGTCTCCTGGACCAACACCGAGACCCAGGATTTTGGAGGCCTGTTAGGGGAACTCGTTCACTCAGTACAAGCATGTGGTGAGGACATTGAAGTCACAGAGAGCTTTACATATCTTGGTAGTGTAGTCCCCTATCCTGGGGTGTCAGACAAAAAAAGTTAGTAACAGATTGATCGGCAACAGGAACCTTTAATTTTATCAAAGAGAGCATTTAGAGATTTAGTACCTATGCAGAAGGACCCAAAGGGAAGTGCCCTCAATGGGTCTATTAGTGCCTTGGGGTCTTGTCTTTATGTTTCGTAAAAAAGTTCCTATGCCAGAAAGGGGGATGGTGGCAGGCCATGGTTTCCAACTGACTGATACCCGTGAGACTGGTATGGGACCTGTTACCTGCATAATCCAGGACCGCCACTTCGTTTCCCTGTGGATGACCCTGCACATCAAGTTGTCTCTTTGCGAGACACCGGGTGAGGGGAAACCTGTGGATGGGTTTGGGGGTCATGGGGTCAACCATCCTGTCACAGAATTAGAGAGGGCCGAGGGGCCCGGTGGAGGCTCGCATGAGGACTCCCGTGGATGGAAGCGAAGGGTGGATGCGCCATACGCCCCCGTCGGCCCAGCCCTCGGGGGATGATGATAAAAAGACAATAAAAACCTACACACACTTTATAAAATGTAGATATGTAAACCACACTCACAAATATAAAAAATTGATATCCATTTATATTATTTAATATTTAATTTAAAAAAATTATAATAATAAATATAAAAATATAATATATATATAATATTCAAATAATATATATATATATATATATATATATTAAAAATATTTTAAAATATATAATATAATAATATATATATATATATAATTAAAAATATATATATATAAAATTTTAATATAATTATTATATAATTTTATATAACTTTATATTTAATATATCTATATATTATTAAAATAAAAACTATATATATATAAATTTTTTATAAATTTTATATAAAATATAATATATATCTAATATTTAAAAATTAAATATATATATATAATATATAAATAATATATATTTATATAATTAATTATTATATAATTTTTTATATATAATAATAATTAAAATATATATAAAAGTAAAATTATATACTAAAAATATATCTTTTATATTAAAATTTTATTATCTATTATATATATTATCTATATTATAAAACATTTATATTTATTTTCATTATTATATATCTTATTATATTATATATTTTATTTATATATTTATTATATATATATATTTTATTATTTTATTTTAATATATAACGTATTTTTTTATTTTATTTTATTTTAGTTTTTTTTTTTTTTTTTTTTATATTTTTTTTTTATTTTTTTTTTTTATTATTTTTTTTTTTTTTTTTTTTATTTTTTTTTTTTTTCCCCGTTTTTTTTTTTTTTTTATTTTTTAATTTTTTTTTTTCGTGTTTTTTTTTTTTTTTTTTTTTTTTTTTATTTTTGTGTGTGGTGTGTGTGTGTGTGTGTGTGGGTTGGTGTGTGTGTTCTTGGATTTCTCCGGGTATTTCCTATCCTTGTAGGGATTCCCCCACGCTCATATAGGGGCCCAGTAGATTTTTTTGAAAAGGGAGTTAATAAACATAAATTTTGATTTAGATATGCCAGAGAATCAAAAGCGTGTTTCGTTTACTTACGTGATGAACGTCACCAGGTAAATGAAAGAAAAATGCTAGAATATCATTTGATTTGAAAAATGCCTAATTTTAACTTGAGTGCTGGTCAGTGGGGCTTGGATGACCTTACCTCATCTTGGAACCTGATTCAGCTCGTGTTCGCTTTGTCTCTCTGCCACTATATGTTCTTGTCAAAAGTCTCTCCTTGTATCCATTTCGATTTAAACTCGTGAAGAGGTCGAAACGTCACGATTTATTTTCATTTCTTACTGTGGCTATTTTCCCCTTTATTTATATTATATATATATTAATATATATATATAATATATAATAATATAACATTAAAATATAAACCCTACACAATCAATATTATATATCTATATCTATCTATCTTCTATCTATCTATCTTCTATATAATATTATAATATAATATATATATATATATATAAAGTATATATAAACATATGCATATATATTCATCTAACGCACACACACGCCACACAAACGCCCACCACGCGACACACAGACACCACACACACACAACCACACAAACACACACACACACCCACACACACACACACACAACACATACACACACACATACACAAACACTACCACACACACAACACACACACACACACACAACGTGTATATATATATAATATATATATATAATTATTATATATTTATATATACACACGTGGTGTATTTTATATGTATACACACCGTGTATTGTATAATATATATAATATTAATAATTTAAAATTTTAATAATATAATATATATAATTTTAAAATATATAAATTACATATATTATATATATAATAATATATAAAATTATACTATAAATACATATACATATACATATACTTTCTATACTTTAAAATTAATATATTATATATATATATATATATATATATACACACACACACGTGTTATATAAAATTTTAAAATATATATTATATATATAATTATAATATATATATATATATATAAAATTAATATAATAATTAATATAACACAGCGCGCGTATAATATATTTCTATCCCAGGGGTTTTTGTCTCTGTGCAAAAACATGTGTTAACAAAAACCCCGGGGAAAAAACCTGACGACTGGCTGTGACGGAGGAGCGGGGAAAAAGCCTAGAGAAGACGGAGTTGGGTGCTGCTCCTTAAAACCCGGGGGGCCCTTGTGCCTGATAAACTTTGTTTGCCCTGTTATAAGCTGTATCGGCAGTGTGACATGCTGGTTTTCCCTGTAGTGTGCCTTTTAAAAATGTAGGGGTAAATAAGTGTAAAAAAAGGAAGACTGCTCGGTGTTTATTTCGTGCCATGCCCGCCATTTGGGGTTTCCCCTCGGGGTTTTCTGGGCGCTGTGGGCTGGGGTTGCCTCTTGGAGCTGTTCATTTTTCACGACCTGTGGATAGCACGCCGTCTGCTTAGCCTGCTAGTGTTGGTGGCAGAGAACGAGGGGGCCCGGCGTAAAAATTTGGGTGTCGGAGGGGGATCTGTGATATTTGTCAGTGAGAGCCCGTTTATCATGTCGCCCAAAAGATGGCGGCAGCATGGAATAGGAGGCTATGACTGGGGCAGGCACAGTGAGGTGAAGCCGAGCCAGATGGCCCTGATCACTGCCAGCGGGCCGGTAGAGGGAGAAATGCACAAAGGGCAAAACGGGCACGGGGGCACGCGAGCAGGGCGCACCATCTCGTCGGATGCAAAAAGGAAGGCAAGGAACATTTCTGCCAACTTTTTTGAGGGTACAGAGCAACCTTGCATCTTGAAGATGAAACTCAGCAGTACCCGACAAGGCCTCAACATGTAAAAGAGTGAACTGATGGAGGAGGTGCAGACTCTAAAGGGTGAGGTTCAGGGCCTAGGGAGGAAGGGAAGGAGAAAGGGCGGTTACGAGGTAGTAAGTTGCAAGCAAAGAAGGCAGACAAAGGTTTCGGCAACAGAGGCCAGAGTGTAAATTTTCTGGGTTCTCCCGGGGGTCCGGGGCAGGAAACCCCCGGGCCTCGCAGCTCGGTCGGAGCCGGGGTCGCCGCAAGGCTGGGGATCCATGGAACCGCCCCCTTTTGGGTATAGGTGGCGGAAAACTCGGGGCCCGGCAACCCCCTCGTTGCCTCCTCCCCCCTTCCCCCCCCCCAGGGTGTTTAGTTCACGGCACCTTTCCCCCCCTGCACCCCCCCTCGGCCTCCGAATTCTGTGAGGCGTAACCAGCTGAGTACGAGGGAAAAGGTGGCCCTGGGGGGCAAGTTCCCAAATTTTGAAATGGGCTCGCCCAGGGCTGGACCAGGAAGAGGGCCCCCTGCAGCTGGTCAGCGCAAAGGGGCCCCGCGGTGGAAGTTTGGGGCATCTGCCGGCCCCCACCGGGCCCTCTTACACCAGCGGGGAAAGGGGTTTTTGAAACGCCGTTTCGGGCTACCACGGCCGAGGTATATCGGGCCCATTAAAGAACGACTGTGGCGGGGGCGTGACATTTTCCCAGCTGGCCCGGGGTGGGAGGCCTGGTAAGGGGGTCGACCCTGCGGCTGCGGAAGAGATGATCGTGGCCCCTGGCACGTGTTTTCTTTTTTTGACGCTTTACGGGACCAGCAGCTGCAAATCTACGTCAAGCAGGCACAACCTGAGGACCTGCAGGTGGGGCTGGCAAGGGCCTTGGATTTCGGGGCCCTTTCCTGAAGGCACGAGTGGCCTAGGGCCAGCTGCTCACCCCGCCGTGACCTCCGGGGCCGGGAAGGGCAAAAGTGGAGAAAATAGCTTTGGGGAAAGGTTGAGCCCGAGAATTTTCCCAAGGCTTGTGTTGGGGCGCGGAAAAGGGTGGGCACAGAATAGTCGGTCGGGGGAGGGGAGAACACCCCCTCTCAACGGGAAACGGATTCTGATGCCTTCCAGCGTGCGGGAAAGGACGTGGCAGGTAGGGTCCCCCATCTGAGGCATGTCCAAAGGGTTAAGGGAAAGTGGTACAGGCGGAAAAGGCTGGAAAGGGGCCGAAACCCAGCCGTCCTCGGTTCCGGGCCCGATTTTGGGTAAGCTGCCGTCGAACCACAAAATGAAGGTGGGGGGCTAAATAGATGGAAAGCCACCCCGCCGACAGGGACCTGGGGCGAAAAGACCCAGGGGGGCCTGATATGTTGGCCACTAGCAACTTCCAGAGCACCACAGAGACTGTGTGGTGTCACGGGGCTTTGTGTGCATCTCAAGGGGCCAGTGGGGGCTCGTATTGGCGTGGGCAGATGGTGGGGGGCTGGGGTGTATGGGGGCGATCGGGACGGCATTTTTTGCGGGGCCTTGACTACCTTGCAGAGTGGGCTTGGGGGAAAAGCTGGTGAGGGTGAAAGGTGAAAGAGGTCCCTTTGCTTCCAGGGTTGGCTGTGCGAGGAGTTCAGCTGAGCAAATTCCCTTGTCCCCAGGACGAGTCTAGAATTGGTGTCGACTGTCAAGGTGATGCGTGGATAGAGGGCCTCGGGGAGCCCAACCAAAATTTGCAGCTGGCTGATGGCGTACGGTGGGAAGCCTTGTTGGACCAGGGGGGGTTAGTTACGTGTTGGTAGCCAACTTCGATAAGGCCCGAAGGGCCGTGGGCAAAGCGGGGCCCTTTGTGAGGAAGTGGAGCGCCGAAGAGACGTGGGGGACGGGTTTTGGTTGGTGTGGGGCCTTCCTGTTCCTCGAGGATTGGGCGACCGGACGCCGCTAACATACGGAAGCACAGACAAGAAGATGCGTCCACCCGTCTCAGTATGCAGGGGGCTTGACCTCCCGCACAGGATTGGTGAAGCACCGCATTAACACCCAAGTAATTTGCCCATCAAGATCCCCCCCATTATGGGACCCCCGGCGAGAAGAGATGCAGCGCACTGTCAAAAAGCTGGCGGCACAGGGGGGGAAATTTAACGGTCCCGACAGTCCCTGGTATCAGCGGTAGTCTTGGTGAGAAAAAAAGGACGGGACACAAAGCTTTTGTGTGGTAGGGGGGGGTGATGCATGATATCAAGGACTCATACCCATTGCCGGAAATTTAACAACTCATGCTTGGGGGGGCCAGGTGGTTCTCCCCCACTCGCCTGAGTGGGGATCCCCCGGGGAGATCCGGAAGAGGACAAGCCAAAGACTGCCTTTTTCCCTTTGGGCAAGGCCCGGGCAATTCCAAGTCATGCCCTTTGGCTCTCAATCCCCTGGTTGTTTCGAGCGTTGAGGAGAGGGTATTGGGGCCCGCAGTGGAAGACGGCACTTGTCTACATTGATGACGTCATCGTCTTGGGAGCACCTTCGAGGAGGAGCTGGAGCGGCTAGAAAATCTACAGCGGTTTTAGGAAGGCCAACCTCAAACTCAGCCCCAAAAAAGCTCGATGTTCCGATGAGGTGCCATTTCTGGGGGGATTAGTCTCAAGACGGTGGCGCACCACCCCAGAAGGTGGCGGGGGGGAAAGTGGCCATTTTTCCCCCCAATGTGGCAGAATCAGGAGCTACCCGGGCCCGTGCCATACTCCGCCGCTTTTTTACAGGACTTCGCCAGTGTAGCGGCCCTCTCCACCGACTTACACGAAAGGGGGGTGCTTCCAGTGGACGGGCATGTCATCTGCATTTTACAACCTGAAAAAGGCCCCGATGGAAGCACCGGGGCTTGCCTATCCGGACCCGAAACTCCCCTACCTGTTTTGGACACTGACACTAGTGCGGGAAAACATCGGGGCAGTTTTGTCCAGATAAAAGGCGGGAAGGAGTATGTCGTGGCCTACACAGTGCCAAATTCACAGGGCCCGAACGCAACTATTGTTACAAGAAAAGATTGCTGGCGGGTGAAGAGTCTCGAGCATTTCCCCCCTCCCCTACGGGGCCGAGTTTTACCCCCGGACTGACCATGGCCCTCAGGGTTGAAGTCGCTGAAGGTACAGAGGGCGCTGGGAAGGTGGTTTGGGCGCCTTGAACAGTACAACTACCACATTGTCCCCCCCCCCGGGTTGTGTCCCCTTGCAAAGTGCAGCCTGAGTCACGCCCGTGTGAGGCTAAATTTCTCACACTGTGCCCAGAAGGACTTGATCCTGTGGGGCCTCCGTCTCAGGTGCTGGAAAGTGCCCCTAAAAGGGGATGATGAGTGGCGTAAGGCACAAAAAGGGGGCTCTGACCTTGCTTCCATTGCCCATGGGTTGAGCTCTCAGTGGACGCCCCATTGGGAGGCCGTGGCTCGGGGAAGCCCACCACAAAGTGGGCTGGTGGGCCAGTGGGAAACTTACGGTGGTCAAAAACGGTTTTTTTAGTGAACGCTGGGTGCAGTTTATGAAGTGGGCATGACACTGGGAGTTGTATACCCAAGCCATCGTGCTGAGTTGCTGAGGGGAAATTTCAGCCGGGGTTACCAGTGGCCACTTTTGGCGAAAAAGACCCGAGCCCTCTCCGTCAACGCTTCTACTTGGTGGGGCATAGAAGTACTGTCTGAGTGGGTGTAAAACATGTGATGTGTGCAGTGCAAAGAAGGCCCCCCTAGAAAGAACCCTGCCCCCTTACAGAGTTTTGTGTGGGAGCACCCCTGGACGATGGCAATAGACATTGCCCGGCTGCTGCCTCCACATCACAAGGGAAACGTACATCTGTGTGGGGAAAGGACTATTTCTCAAAGTGGCCTAGGCTATGCACTACCCCAAACCCCGAGGCCGAACGTGGCTGGCGTGTTATAATGAATTTATTTCCCGTTTTGGTGTGCCTTCTGAAATGCACTCGGGGGCCCAAATGCGTGGCAAACTCAAGGTAGCCGGCCATGCCATGAAGGGACCTATGACCGGCGCATAGGGGAAATGAGGGACAACATAGGTGAAGAGTGGGCGCATAACCCCGCGGGAACGAGGGTCTGCCCAAGCTACAAGGGCCCCCGGGGGGGGCCTACACGGTGGTACGGCCCTCTCTGATGTCACCATCGAATTCGCAGAGGGCGAAAACGACTGTCTGTTTCCACGTGGACCCGGCTGTGGGGTTCCATGGGCCCGGAAGCTACTCCTGGGGGCCCTGGGAAAAAAAAAGATGAAGTTGCCCATACGGATGTGGCAAGCTGACCGAGATGAGGACGAGCATTTGACGGGGAGGGCGTGCCCGCAGAGTCAATGGGGACCATGAGCCCGGTCTTGGGACAGGAGATACCCTCTGGGTGCCCCTGCCAAACTATGCCGCCCAACCTCCTCCAGAGCGCCCCAGCGAGAGCGAAGAAAGCCGCACTGATAAAAATTTTTGTTTTTGAGAAATGAATTTATTTAAAATTTTATGTTGTTTTTTTCAGGTTTAGATTTGTCAGAGCAGACGGGGCGTCTGCTTGAAGGGGGGATAGTGCACCCATGGGGCTTTGTCTCTGTGCGAAAAATGTGTTAACATAGGGCCTGGGCAAACATGAGCACTGGCTGTGAGCGGAGGACGGGGGAACATGCCTAGAGAAGAGGGTTGGGTGCTGCTCCCGTGAAAACCTCGTGGTGCCCTTGTGACCGATATAAATTTGTGTTGCCCTGTTTTAAAATGTATCGTGCAGGTGACATGCTGGGTTTTCCCCTGTATTGTGGGCCATAGAAAAGTGTGGGTAAATAATTGTGTAAATAAAAGGGAAAGACTGTCATCGTGTGTTTTTTTTTCGTCCCTGCCTGCCACTTGGGGTTTCCCCCCGTGGGGTTTCTGGGAGCTTGGTGCTCGGGCCCCTTGAAGTGTTTATGTTCACGACCCTGTGGATAGCACGCCGTCTGCTTAGCCCGCCCCAGTGTTTGGGGGCAGAGAGACGGGGGGCCGGCATAAAATATATTATATATATATATATAATATAATATATATATACATACTTTTATATATATATATTAAAATATTATATAAATTAAATTTTATATATTAAGTTAATACATATATAATAATATCATACATATATATATAAATATATATATTACATATAATTATAATTATTATATATTTTATATATTTATATATATATATATATATATTATATATATACAACACACTTTGGGGTTAAATAGGTTGCATATATGTATATTTATTATATATATATTATTTAATATATAATTTATAATTACCGGTCAAATACTCTTTTGTATTGTGAAGATATAGACTTTAACAAAATTTATACAAAACACAAATAGTTTACCCACACACAACACACACACACCTAACCCCACACACCACAACACACCACACACACAACAAAACCCACACCCACACACATACCCCCACCCTGACGGACGTTCTCCCGCTGTTGATGTGTGGAAAGTGGAAAAACTCCCTCCGACCGTCAAAATGGCTTTCCCCCCCCTTTTTTTCCGAAAAAAGGCTCAAACACCCCATCGGACCTCCTTTGGGATCAGGGGCCGCATCAAATGCCTCATTCGCAAAAAAATCAAGTCTTCCCTCGCACAATACAGTATTCGGGGAAAATGAAAAAAAACCAAGAAAACCTTGTACCACAAAAATTACAACGTGCCCATCACAATTGTCACGCCAGGGGAAAACCCCAAGCCCCGCCTTATTTGGCAAACTACGGCCCTTGTTTTAACTCCATTGCCTGGGTGTGCAGTTTTGTCGCCGACTGGGTCTACTAGGCCTCGTGCCAGCTTTGAACTAAAACGTTCGCAATCCCCCCCCCAACACTGCCCGTCAGCATCCTTGATTTGGTCCTTGCCCCCCTTTGACAAGCATAAATCTTTTTGGAAATACATGGGGATTCGACCATCGCCGCCGCCTTTAAACATTTCCTGCCCTGCTACCCCGCATCCTGCACACTCGATAACCTCCTCACCGGGACCCACCCAAATCACGTCCTAAAGTCACCCGTGATGCTTTTTGACTTTTTCCCCCCAACCCCCCCCCCCGCCCCAACCCTCATGCTGGACAACAACCCACTCGACGAGTCCTTTCCCACCAAGCTGCTGGGCTCACCATCAACGAAAATCCTAGACGCAGCACATCAGAGACATTGTGAGGTCTTCCTCGTACAAACTTCCCCTGCTGCATCACCCAAAATCTCTTGGGTCCCTCAGGAGCTTCAAATATATACGGCTTTCATCCGGGCCAAATGAACTACCCTCCCCCCCCGGTCCCCCTCCCTCACCCCCACCCACGTACAACTCAAGAGGGTCGAAAAAAGGGGAGGCAAAATTTTCTCGGTCTGCCCATACCAGCTATGACAACACTTTGACTACCCTAGGCCTCACCTCCCCCGTAACTCACTACACCACCTCACTGCACAGTTTTGCCTGCAGCGCTGTGCCTCCTGCCCCCCGCGACCCTCTTCCCCCGAATTCCACTGCCCCCGCCGGGCCCTACGTGCCCCATCAAACTAGTGCCATCAAGGCCCCCCCGACTGCTACCACGAGCACGATACCCACTCTAGTCCGACTCATAACTAGCACTGTCAAAGGACCCTCCCCCCTTTGCTTTTTTACAGCCTAGTCCAAATTTCTAGTCTAGAAATCCTACTCCTTGTATTTCACTTGTCTTTTGTTTTTTTTTTATTTTTTTGTTGTCTTTTCCCATAGTTGTTGTTTTTTTTTGTATATTATTTTTTTCTCTTTATCTGTATTTTAGTAATTTTGAGCCTTACCCGCAAAGAAAATCATAAACCGATTGTTTATTATTATTTTTATTACCATTTCATTTCCCTTACCATTCACCACACACACAACCCCACAAAAAACCACACACCCACACACACACACAAAACAACCCCACACACACACACACCACACAACACACACAACACAGCACCCCCCCAAAATTACTCGTTGCCTCTCCT
>NC_051390.1:30913194-30915694 GCF_015228065.2 Penaeus monodon
ACCGGCCCCGGGGCCCGGGCGTGGCGTTACCATGGGCCCCGGAAAGCTACCCCTGGGGCCAGGGGTGAAAAAGAAATAAAGTTACCCCCATAGGGGATGTGCAGACGCTGACCGAGTTTAGGACGAGCATTTGGACGGTGAGGCGATGCAGCAGACGTCAATGGTGACCATGACCAGGTCTTGGACAGGAGATACCCCTCGGGTTTGCCACTGCCAATCTACTGCCGCCCACACCTCCTCCGAGCGACCCCAGCGAGAGCGAAGAAAGCCGCACTGGATGAAAGATTTTTGTGTTTCTGAGAACTAAAATTTATTTAAATTTTTTCTGTAGTTTGTTTTCAGGTTTAGATATTTTCAAGCAGACGGTCGTCTGCTTGATAGGGGGGGATAGTGCTAACGCCATTTGGGTCTTTGTCTCTGTGCGAAACATGTGTTAACATAAAGGGGACCTGGCAAACATGACGCAGCTGGCTGTGAGCGGGAGGCGGAGGAACATCCCTAGAGAGAGACTGAGTTGGGTGCTGCTCCTGTGAAGACCTCGTGTGTGCCCTTGTGACCTATTATAACTTTGTGTTGCCCTGTTATAAGCTGTATCGTGCAGTGTGGGCATGCTGGTTTTCCCCCCCCGTATTGTGGGCCCATAGAAAAGTGTACGGGTTAAATAACTTGTGTAAATAAAGGAAAGACTGTCATCGGGTGTTTATTTCGTGCCCTTCCTCGCCACTTGGCGTTTCCCCTCGTGGTTTCTGGGACGCTGTGGGGCTCGGTGCCTCTTGAAGCTGTTCACTGTTCACGACCCTGTGATAGCACGCCGTCCTGCTTAGCCTGCCCCAGTGTTGGTGGCAGAGAGACGAGGCGGCCGGGATAACAATTATATATTATATATAATATATTATATATATATAATACATACATATATATTATTATATATATATATATATTATATATATATATATATATATATATAATATATACTATATTATATATATATATATATATAATATATTATTACATACACGTGTTGTATATATATGCATATATTATATATATATATATTAAAATATTTTATATATATTATATATATAATTAATATATACCGGTCAAATACATCTCTTGTATTGTGAAGATATAGACATATACATATATATACAAATACACAAATATGTTTACACACACACACACACACACACACACACTAACACACACACACACACACACACACACACACACACACACACACACACACACACTATACCCACCACCCGTGGACGGACGTTCTCACCGCTGTTGATGTAGTGGACAAGTGGCACAACTACCTCTCGACCGTCACAATGGCTTTCCACCACTTTTTTTCCGCATAAGACGCTCAGAACACACCCATCGGACCTGCCTTGGATCACGGGCCGCATCAAATGCCTCATTCAGCAGAGAAATCAAGTCTTCCACTCGCACAATACAGTATTCAGGGAAATGAAAACAACCAAGAAAACCTTGTACCACAACAAATTACAACGTGCCCATCACAATTGTCACCGCCATGGGGAAAACCCCAAGCCCCGCCTTATTTGGCGAACTACGGCCCATTGCTTTAACTCCATTGCCTGGTGTGTGCAGGCTTTGTCGCCGACTGGGTCTACTAGGACCTCGTGCGCAGCGTTGACACTCAACAGTTCGCAATCCTCCCCCACACACTGCCTCGTCAGCATCCTTGACTTGGTCCTTGCCCACCTTGACAAGCATAAATCGTTGGAAATACATGGAGGATTCGACCATCGCCGCCGCCTTTAACATTTCCTGCCCTGACTACTCCGACATCCAGTGCACACTCGATAACCTCCTCACCTGGACCCACCACAAATCACGTCACTATAAGTCAGTCGTGATGCAGTTTGACTGTTCCACCAACCCCACCCCCGCACCAATCCTCATGCTGGACAACAACCCACTCGACGTAGTCCGTTCCACCAAGCTGCTCGGCATCACCATCAACGAAAAGCATCCTAGACGCAGCACATCAGAGACATTGTGAGGTCTTCCTCGTACAAGCTTCCCATGCTGCATCACCTCAAGTCTCTTGGTGTCCCACTTCAGGAGCTTCAAAATATATACAGGCTAATTCATCCTGTCCAAACTGAACTACACCTCCCCCCCTGGTCCCCCTCCCTCACCCCCACCCAGCTGCTACAACTCAAGAGGGTACAGAAAAGGGCAGGCAAGATTATTCTCGGTCCTGCCTATACCAGCTATGACAACACTTTGACTACCCTAGGCCTCACCTCCCTCGTAACTCACTACACCACCTCACTGCAGCAGTTTAGCCTGCAGCTGCTGTGCCATCCATGCCACCGCGACCCTCTGTCCCCCGATATTCCACTGCCTCGCCGGGCCCTACGTGCCACATACAAACTAGTGCCCATCAAGGCCCACACCGACTGCTACCATCGGAGCACGATACCCACTCTAGTCCGACTCATCAACTAGCACTAGTCAATGGACCGTC
>NC_051390.1:30925694-30934648 GCF_015228065.2 Penaeus monodon
GTGGATGAGGCAAGAATCGCGAGGAACTGTCGGTACATACCATGCCGCACTTCAGATAGCTGGAGTACCGCAAAGTCAAATCAAATTCCTCCAGTGTAGGACAGCCATGTCCTCACGGATCGCATGGCATCCCAGGACAGCAAGCCTCGGGAAGTGTCGTCGTCCCCATTAGCCTGCAAAGCTAGGCCACTACAGAGCCCATTCGTTCCAATATTGTTTTAGGGGAGTTTTCTGCTTTCGCTGCATCTAAAAGTATTTGTCATTAATAGGGTTTCAAAATTGGGTTTCACTTTTTCATTTCCGTAGCCATGGGAATTAGAATTAGTTATTTGAAATTATATAGTTTAATGGTATACTTAGGATGCGAATCTATAAATCTTTTGTTCACCGTCGGTATGAGGGAACGTCACAGCTGAATGGAAATAACAGTAGCTTGTGCTCGTTGCCATGGCAACCAGGTTGTCGGGTCGGCGGTTCCTCGCCAGGTGTGGATCGACAATAAGGGGGTGGGACTTGTGCCAGAGGATTGTCCGAACTTATTGCCGTCTTTATATTTAAGGTTCGTCAACCCACTAAAAAAGAAAGGTGAATTTTAGGGCTTACTTTTAGTAGTACATTTTTCATGATAGATGATTGTTTTGTATCTTATAGAAGCGTTTTCCAACGAAATGCAGATGCGCGTGCTGAGAGGAAGTCCCACAGTTACTCCACAGTTCCCTCTTAACGTCTCCACGAGCCAAATTAGCGCTGCCTCATACTACCCATAGTCTACCTTCTGTCCAACATTCTCCCATTTCCAAACAAAATCTGTCTGTATCTACTTTTTTCGTTCATCTTTACTTCCCCCACAGACTCTCTCGCCAGGGTACCTGCCTCTCCCTCAGGTATAAATGATTACCCTGGAAACCTTCCGAGGTTCAGTCATACCATCGCCCGGCAGTTATCTTATCTTTCATGCCCAAAATTGGAATGTACAAACACGTAAACACACACACACACACACACACACACACACATACACACACACACACACACACACACACCACACACACACACACACAGCACACACACACACACACACACACACACACACACACACACACACACACACACACACACACACACATACACACACACACACACACACACACACACACACACACACAGTTCCTTGGGCAAGGAACTTCACCTCGATTGCCTATTTAGCCACTGGGTGGCCAAGCCAGCCCAAGTCAGTGCTGGTCCCAAGCCCGGATAAATAGAGAGAATGTTTACCTAAAAGGTAACGCCGGCACTCTCCGTGGAAAGGAACTGGGGACCCTACCACGTACCCACTCCAAGATCATCACAGCATGAAAACTATCAAGTATCATGCTGTGACCACTGCGGCTCAAACATGAACCTACCGTTAAAAAAAAAGTACACCCAAATTTATATTATGTGCGATCTGTCAAATATTGGCATTACTTATGTTATGGGAACTTCAATGCTCATCAAGAAGACTAGTTGGAAGATCTTCCCCCAGCTGACTGCACGGCCTTTGAATCCACTTGTGAGTCAGTTACAGTTTGGCTGAGGCTTAAGTCTTGCCAGGTTAATAGTATTAAGTCCAACGCGTCTTGAGTTTGACTGACGAAATCTTTGCTCGTCTTAAACGCTGATTGGCTGCTGAATGCACTGCCAGGCATAGGGCGAGTGAGAAAAAAAAAATATCGAACACCTTATTCCACACAGTGAGCGACCGCTCGCGACTTGCCCAAAGACTCAATCCCAGTCTCTGACTCTTGTTCTCCCCTTCTCTCTTCTCCTCTCCCCTCTCTTCTCTCTCCACTCTTCTCTCCCCTCTCTCTCTCTCTCTCTCTCTCTCTCTCCCCTCTCCCTCTCTTTTCCCTCTCCCCCCTCCCCCCTCCCTCCCTCTTCCCTCCCTCCCTCTCTCCCTCTCTCCTCTCTCCCTCCCTAAGCTAAGCTTCTCTAGTGAAAAATGAGCACATAGACAGAAGGTTTGGTTTCAAGTTTGGAGATTAAACGAAAGACATAGACCAGCACAAAGCCTTGTCGAAACTCTGATTGGCGTTGTACTTTCCTTTCCGGGCTAAAGACGGCTGTAGTCTTTAATTAGTACCTCTTGCTGCACTCCTTTCTCTCTCTCTCTCTCTCTCTCTCCTCTCCTCTTTCCCCTCTCTCCTCTCTTCTTCCCTCCTCTCTCCCTCTCTCTCCTCTCTCTCTCTCCTCTTCTCTTCTCTCTCTCTCTTTTTCTCTCCTCTCTCTCTCTCTCTCTCTCTCTCTCTCTCTCTCTCCCCTCTCTCTCTCTCTCTCTTCTCCTCTCTCTCTCTCCTCCTCTCTCTCTCTCTCCTCTCTCTTTCCTGTCTCTCTCTCTCTCTCTCTCCTCTCTCTTTTTCTCTCTCTCTCTCTTCTCCTTCCTCTCTCTTCTCTCTAATTTCTCTCTTCTCTCACTCACTCACTCACTCACTCACCCCACTCACTCACTCACTCACTCACCAACCCCACACAACACACACACACACACACACACACACACACACACACACAAAAACACACACGCACCACGCACACCCCACACGACACGCACACGCACCCCACACACCACACACACACACACCCCAAAACACACACACACACACACACACACCCCAACACACACACACAAACACACACACACACACCGCACACGCACGCACGTACGCAAGCGCACATGCACACACACACACACACACACACACACACACACACACACACACACACACACACACACACACACACACACACACACACACACACACACACACACACTCACTCACTCACTCACTCACTCACTCACTCACTCACATACACATACACATACACATACAATTACACATGCACATACACACCTCCCTCCTCACCCCACGCACAACGCAGTGCACCCACAAAACAGAGTGTTGTCAGAGTGTGGACATCGTGTATTTATTTTCTAACTGTACTGTGAACTTCAAAGTAAAACGTTAAACCTACCAGGGGAAATGAAAACAACGGACATGAAAGGCCTTAACTACTATATAAGTATTTTAACTTTTATATAATGAATAATTACTGTAAAGCTATTGTGCTATTTCTCTCCCCCCTGGAGCTGTTGCCATATTGGAAATCAGCGTTTTAAGTAACAATGTAATACTGATGGAAATGGCAGTTGCAGATGCGATCAGTTAAGCGTACTGACGGACAAATTCCAAATACGTCAGTAAAGAGTACACACCATCAGTATCATTAGGGAACAAAAATTTCTCACAATAGTGATCGTGTGCTCAATGGGTGTCTCTAGGAGACAAAGAATCGCGTGCTGCAGACAACACATCAAGTCAAGGAGCACAGGAAATGCTCTGGTAGCCGCAGGAGGAGGAAACGGAGTGGGAGGGGGCGTGGGGAGCGCCGGACGCGGCCCAGGAAGGAAAGCCCTCGAACAGGACAAGCCGGAGGGAGGGGGTGGAGTTGACGGATAGCCGAGGCATTGGTTTGGAAAATTGAGCAAATACGACTGGAGATTATGAAAAAAGGGAATATAAACAGACATTTGAATAAGTAGATTAAATATCAACAAAAAAAGATAAATTGAGATACTGAGCAGACACACGAAACACCACAAAACCGGATGTTGCAACAAGTGAGAAAGGAAGGATTATGCTATGAGCGGGTCTCTAAGGAATTGATAGGAAAACCCACAAATCAAACAGGTTTATGTTTTTTTTTAACCTTTCTCCGCGTGTATCCTTACACATTGTTGGAACAATGTGTTGGCTATAACTAGATTATTTGTACTACAGAATTCAATAAAATCTTTACCTCTTTCATTTATATCTCCAAGGCTGAATTTTCCACAGGTGTCATTTTTTAGATCATTTTTGCCTACTTTGGCGTTGAGGTCTCCCATGATTACTTTTACATCTCTGTTAGGGATTGTGTCTAAAGTATCTTGGAGAGAGTTATAAAATTTTTCCATTTCTTCATCACTTGCAATGTTGGTTGGTGCGTAGCATTGTATAATACTAATGTTATGAGGTTTTGCTTGTATTCTGACCTTTAAAATGCGATCTTTTATTGGGCTGTACCCAATTAGTGCATTTGCAGTTTTTTTTTTTCGTGAGAATCAAACTCCGTGACTATAATTTCCTTCTTCTTTTCCAGAAAAAAGAACTGTCTTGTTTTCTTTAGTTTTGAAATTTCCATAACTTTTCCAATTGGTCTCACTGATTCCTAGTATTTGAACGTTGTATCTATCCATTTCGTTACAGACAGTATGCAATTTACTCATCTCTTACTCATTTTCCTTACGTTCCATGATCCAATTTTTAATGTGTTTCTTAATTGGACATGTTTTCTTTGTCTTATTTGTCTTCCAGATGCATATTTAACATTGTCAGCCTGGTTGCCAACTGAATAACGTGCCTCTTGATAACCCACGCGACGGGCGATGTGGTATGAATTATCATTTCTATATTTAATCATTGGTGTAGAGGTTTGTCAGGAGAAAATAAAAGTTGAGTGGAATCCCCCAGGCTCCTCAACTCGCAGTCTCCCACTAACTAGGAGGAACTATCTCTGCCGCTTTAAAACAGTTACACTGTAATACGCCAGACATATTGTTTGGTGAAACCAGTAGTCAGTAGAACCGAAGGTGTTTTCACCAGATATCCACTGCCCTGCTGCCGACAGCTTCACCGCAACGCTGGCATAGGGAGCTAATAGGGTGCTATCCTTGTTCAAGGGAACCCCAGGGTGCAGTTTACTGTCTTACCCAGGACATAATTTTTTTTTATTATTATGATATGAGTCGCCGTGGTCACAGCAGGATACTTAATTGTAGTTTTCATGTTGTGATGCTCTTGGAGTGAGTACATGGTAGGGTCCCCATTTCCTTTCCACGGAGAGTGCCGGTGTTACCTTTCTTAGGTAATCATTCTCTCTATTTATCCGGGCTTGGGACCAGCACTGACTTGGGCTGGCTTGCCCACCCAATGGCTAGGTAGGCAATCGAGGTGAAGTTCCTTGCCCAAGGGAACAACGCGCCGCCGGTGATTCGAACCCTCGAACTCAGATTGGCATCGTGACAGTCTTGGCGTCCGATGCTCTAACCACTCGGCAACCGCGGCCTTATATATATGTATATATGTATATGTATATATATATATATATATATATATATATATATATATATATATGGAATGAATAGCTACTGAAAATGAATATGTAAATATATAAACACACACACACACACACACACGCACACACACACACACACACACACACACACACACACACACACACACACACACACACACACACACACACACACACACACACACATGTATGTATATATATATGTATATATATATATATGTATATATATATATATATATATATATATATATATATATATACATGTTTATATATATGTTTATATATAGATACACAAATGTTTATATATATCGATAGATAGATAAATAGATAGATATATACACAAATGTGTGCATATATATATATACATATATATATATATTTTTTTCACGGTAGGTTCATGTTTGAGCCGCCGTGGTCACAGCATGATTCTTAATTGTAGTTTTCATGTTGTGATGCTCTTGGAGTGAGCATGTGTAGGGTCCCCAGTTCCTTTCCACGGAGAGTGCCGGTGTTACCTTTTAGGTAATCATTCTCTCTATTTTATCCGGGCTTGGGACCAGCGCTGACTTGGGCTGGCTTGCCCACCCAGTGGTTAGGTAGGCAATCGAGGTGAAGTTCCTTGCCCAAGGGAACAACGCGCCGGCCGGTGACTCGAACCCTCGAACTCAGATTGCCATCGTGCCAGTCTTGAGTCCGATGCTCTAACCACTCGGCCACCGCGGCCTTCATATATACATATATATGTGTGTGTGTGTGTGTGTTTATATATTTACATATCTATTTTCAGTAGCCATTCATTCCACTGCAGACAAGACCTCTCTTAATTCACTATGGAGAGGTTATATGGCAGTGTCACCCTTGCCTGATTGGATGCCGTTACTAATCAATCACGGCGCGCTAACACGTGCCATGGCGGTGACTTTCCCTACGACACCTGCGTTTGACTTCTCACGGCGATATGTCCCCAAGGGACCACGAGGTCGGAGTCCAATGCTTTAGCCAAAGGATCATTGCGGCAGTCATATATGTGTGTGTGCGTGCGTGCGTGTGTGCGTGCGCGCGAGCGCTGAATACCAAAGAGTGCAACAGGCGAAAGGAGGAGGGACTATAAAGCTCAGAGTTGGAAGACGGTGCACAATGCCTTGAGGCCAACGTAGAACGGTAATCGTAGATAATTTCGTTTTTCGTAGGAGACCTTGAGCTTAAAAAATGAAAGAAGTCACAATTAGAAGGTGCATGAGCAAATGACATATGTTGCATAGAGACCGGAGGGCAGATGGGACAGGGAAGTGAGAAGCTGAAAAATAAAGGAAAGAAGGTTTGTGAAGGTGGGCACATTAATTTGCTGATAGCAGTAATGTTGCTGTTCAGTGCATGGGGCTGTGATGCCTTTGCCAGAATCACCTGCACCTGCTGAAGGCAACATTAAGTTGTTCAACTACTCTGCAATTTTGAGTGGTTTAAATCCCAGATAAATTTCAAGGGCAGGCCAGAGCACCACAACAGAGAAATTACCCTGCATGTAGTCTAGATAAGTTTGTCTGTTTCGGTGTTCGTTCCTTTGTTTACTTCCCTCTCGTCTGGCCTCACGAGGCTGCTGCGGGACTTGAAGTGAATTGCAAAATAAGAAAACAGATTCCATATTGTCACGAGGAAGTAACGGCAGCTCGTGTGGCAACACCTTCGTCAGAGCCATGGGGGCGCAGGGGAGGGTCAGTGTCCCCGTGGGTGCATCTTTTGTTTGGATGTAACAGTTTCCAGGTCTCTGATCGGAGGAGGGGGTTGTCGCCTTAGATAATGACTATCATAAAAATGAAAATCATCATAATAATGATAATAACTATAATGATAACAGTGATAATGGTGCTGCTGGTGCCGATGATGATGATGATGATGATAATGATAATGATAATAATAATGATAATAATTATAATAAATCGTCCGGCGTGGCTCGGCGTCCCGTTAATAATAATAATAATAATAATAATAATAATAATAATAATAATAATAATAATAATAATAATAATAATAATAATAATAATAATAATAATAATAATAATAATAATAATAGGCCGCGGTGGCCGAGTGGTTAGAGCATCGGACCAAAGAATGTCACGACGGCAATCTGAGTTCGAGGGTTCGAGTCACCGGCCGGCGCGTTGTTCCCTTTGGGCAAGGAACTTCACCTCGATTGCCTACCTAGCCGCTGGGTGGGTAAGCCAGCCCAAGTCAGTGCCGGTCCCAGAACCGGGTAAATAGAGATGGTGACAAAAAAAAAGAAAAGAAAAAACACCGGGCGGAAGGCAATGGCGAACCACCGCTCTAAAAAATGCCAAGGAAATCATGGAAATCCATGATCGCCAACGTCCTTGTGGGACAGGGCACTTGGAAAAAAAAAAAAAAAAAAAAAAAAAAAAAAAAAAAAAAAAAAAAAAAAAAAAAAAAAAAATATATATATATATATATATATATATATATATATATATATATATATAATGATGATTATGATGATAATTGTAACGGAGATAATAATTATGATAATGAACGATGATGAAATCAAGATAAACAACTAGTCACAGTTTTTCTGTTTCCCGGAATTCTTGCGTTTTGAAAAGACAGAAAGCTTAGACCTATCCAAAGCCCGACATTCTCTGCGCATCTAATAAATAATAATGCCGTGACCATAACTCAATTGACATAGACAACCTGTATAAGCATATGGGGTTATTGTAAAGAGTTATTTACAAATATTAGTTTCCCTCCCCCACACACATCTATAAAAAAGACTTATAGGCGTTACTCCTCTCTTTTCACACATTGGCTTTTGAAGTAAAGCGTGGAAACTTGTTTTTATCACTGTCTCTAGGCCCGTAAGACCAGCCCTAAAGTGGCCGTGACATTTAGCCACGACTCGGGAGGCCGCATCAGGCTGGGGCGCTTGTCACGGCTGGATCGTTGCAACACAGGCTTGGTGGATCGCTCATGAACCTTTGCAGGAGCACGATACTCTTATAGTTCCGAAAATTTCAAAAAATCCAAAATGTTGTTTTCATATTAACAGTACGTTTTACGTTGGGGTGAGTGAGTGAGTAGGTGAGTGTGTGAGTAGGTGAGTGAGTAAGTGCGTGCGTGTGTGCGTGCGTAGGTGAGTGAGTAAGTGGGTGGGTGAGTGACAAGATTTTACAGACCCAGTAATTTGAAGCCTTTTCTATTCAATCTAAGAGGTGATGCAAGTTTCGATCATATCCCCTTCTGAGTATCCCTGCACAGGTAGAAACTAGATCTGGTGTTCAAGTGCACCTGCTTACTATTTTATCCGATAAGGCATCGTTGTTTAATACTTCTAGAAGACTTCGTTTGTCTTGAAGACGTGAGCTAAAGTCAGGGATAGAAAGAAAAAATCACAGAAAATGTAAACAGGAGAAATATATACGTTGACAATACTGCCGAATAGGTATGGCCAAGAGGTTTAAGTATTTCTGAACGATACTAATGCGCCAACATGGTCATACCAGAATTAGAGTGAGAGGGCAGATGTCTGACGATCCATAGTGTGAAAAAGTGACGCTGGTTCCTTAGGTGTGATTGGATGAGCGGGGCGGGTGTTTGGTGGAATCTGGTTGATGGGAAGGAGCCAAGACGATGAATAAGAAGGGGAAAAGGATTATGCTGAGATGATGATAACTGTGACCAGACTGTTAACAAGGTTATTATAAAAACGTTGACTTGGAGAGCGGTCAGAGGCGTGCCGGAGACTGGGTCAGGCTAGCAGGCAGTGAGTG
>NC_051390.1:30934748-30937248 GCF_015228065.2 Penaeus monodon
ACAAATCCCCTCAGTGGGGGAAAAGCAAAGTCAAATCAAATTCCTCCAGTGTAGGACAGCCATGTCCTCACGGATGCATGGCATCCCAGGACAGCAAGCCTCGGAAGTGTCGTCGTCCCCCATTAGCCTGCAAAGCTAGGCCATTTACAAGACCCCATTCGTTCCAATATTGTTTTAGGGGATTTTTTCTGCTTTCGCTGCATCTAAAAGTTTTTGTCATTAATAGGTTTCAAAATGGGGTTTCCTTTTCATTTCCGTAGCCATGGGAATTAGAATTAGTTATTTGAAATTATATGGGTTTAATGGTATACTTAGGATGCGAATCTATAAATTTTTTGTTCACGTCGGTATGAGGGAACGTCACACCCTGAATGGAAATAAACAGTAGCTTGTGCTCGTTGCCATGGCAACCAGGTTGTCGGGTCGGCGGTTCCTCGCCAGGTGTGGATCGACAATAAGGGGGTGGGACTTGTGCCAGAGGATTGTCCGAACTTATTGCCGTCTTTATATTTAAGGTTCGTCAACCCACTAAAAAAGAAAGGTGAATTTTAGGGCTTACTTTTAGTAGTACATTTTTCATGATAGATGATTGTTTTGTATCTTATAGAAGCGTTTTCCAACGAAATGCAGATGCGCGTGCTGAGAGGAAGTCCCACAGTTACTCCACAGTTCCCTCTTAACGTCTCCACGAGCCAAATTAGCGCTGCCTCATACTACCCATAGTCTACCTTCTGTCCAACATTCTCCCCATTTCCCAAAAACAAAATCTGTCTTATCTACTTTTTTCGGTTTCTTTACTTCCCCCACAGACTCTCTCGCCAGGGTTTCCTGCCTCTCCCCCAGGTATAAAAAGATTACCCCGGAAACCTTCCGAGGTTCAGTCATACCATTGCCCGGCAGTTATCTTATCTTTCATGCCCAAAAAATTTGGAATGTACAAACACGTAAACACACACACACACACACACACACACACACAAAAACACACACACACACACACACACACACACACACACATACACACACACACACACACACACACACACACACACACACACACACACACACACACACCACACCCCAACACCCCACACACACACACATACACACACACACACACACACACACACACACACACACACAGTTTTCCCTTTGGGGAAGGAACTTCACCTCGATTGCCTATTTAGCCACTGGGTGGCCAGCCAGCCCAAGTCCCGTGCTGGTCCCCAAACCCGGATAAATAGAGAGAATGTTTACCTAAAAGGTAACGCCGGCACTCTCCGTGGAAAGGAACTGGGGACCCTACCACGTACCCACTCCAAGATCATCACAGCATGAAAACTATCAAGTATCATGCTGTGACCACTGCGGCTCAAACATGAACCTACCGTTAAAAAAAAAGTACACCCAAATTTATATTATGTGCGATCTTTTCAAATATTGCATTACTTATGTTATGGGAACTTTAAATGCTCATCAAGAAGACTAGTTGGAAGATCTTCCCCCAGCTGACTGCACGGCCTTTGAATCCACTTGTGAGTCAGTTACAGTTTGGCTGAGGCTTAAGTCTTGCCAGGTTAATAGTATTAAGTCCAACGCGTCTTGAGTTTGACTGACGAAATCTTTGCTCGTCTTAAACGCTGATTGGCTGCTGAATGCACTGCCAGGCATAGGGCGAGTGAGAAAAAAAAAATATCGAACACCTTATTCCACACAGTGAGCGACCGCTCGCGACTTGCCCAAAGACTCAATCCCAGTCTCTGACTCTTGTTCTCTCTTCTCTCTCTCTCTCTCTCTCTCTCTCTCTCTCTCTCTCTCTCTCTCTCTCCCTCCCTCCCTCCCTCCCTCCCTCTCTCCCTCTCTCCCTCTCTCCCTCCCTAAGCTAAGCTTCTCTAGTGAAAAAATGAGCACAATAGACAGAAGGTTTGGTTTCAAGTTTGGAGATTAAACGATGACATAGAACAGCACAAAGCCTTGTCGAAACTCTGATTGGCGTTGCTACTTTCCTTGCTCGACTAAAGACGGCTGTAGTCTTTTAATTAGTACCTCTGCTGCACTCCTTCTCTCTCTCTCTCTCTCTCTCTCTCTCTCTCTCTCTCTCTCTCTCTCTCTCTTTCTCTCTTCTCTCTCTCTTCTCTCTCTTCTCTCTCTCTCTCTCTCTCTCTCCTCTCTCTCTCTCTCTCTCCCTCTCTCTCTCTCTCTCTCTCTCTCTTTCTCTCCTCTCTCCTTTCTCTCTCTCTCTCTCTCTCTCTCTCTCTCTCTCTCTCTCTCTCTCTCTCTCTCTCTCTCTCTTCTCTCTCTCTCTCCTCTCTCTCTCTCTTTCTCTCTCTCTCTCTCTCTCTCTCTCTCTCTCTCTCTCTCTCTCTCTCTCTCTTCTCTCTCTCTCTCTCTCCTTCTCTCTCTCTCTCTCTAATTTCTCTCTTCTCTCACTCACTCACTCACTCACTCACTCACTCACTCACTCACTCACTCACTCACACACCACACACACACACACACA
>NC_051390.1:30942248-30943638 GCF_015228065.2 Penaeus monodon
TATATATATATATAATGATGATTATGATGATAATTGTAACGGAGATAATAATTATGATAATGAACGATGATGAAATCAAGATAAACAACTAGTCACAGTTTTTCTGTTTCCCGGAATTCTTGCGTTTTGAAAAGACAGAAAGCTTAGACCTATCCAAAGCCCGACATTCTCTGCGCATCTAATAAATAATAATGCCGTGACCATAACTCAATTGACATAGACAACCTGTATAAGCATATGGGGTTATTGTAAAGAGTTATTTACAAATATTAGTTTCCCTCCCCCACACACATCTATAAAAAAGACTTATAGGCGTTACTCCTCTCTTTTCACACATTGGCTTTTGAAGTAAAGCGTGGAAACTTGTTTTTATCACTGTCTCTAGGCCCGTAAGACCAGCCCTAAAGTGGCCGTGACATTTAGCCACGACTCGGGAGGCCGCATCAGGCTGGGGCGCTTGTCACGGCTGGATCGTTGCAACACAGGCTTGGTGGATCGCTCATGAACCTTTGCAGGAGCACGATACTCTTATAGTTCCGAAAATTTCAAAAAATCCAAAATGTTGTTTTCATATTAACAGTACGTTTTACGTTGGGGTGAGTGAGTGAGTAGGTGAGTGTGTGAGTAGGTGAGTGAGTAAGTGCGTGCGTGTGTGCGTGCGTAGGTGAGTGAGTAAGTGGGTGGGTGAGTGACAAGATTTTACAGACCCAGTAATTTGAAGCCTTTTCTATTCAATCTAAGAGGTGATGCAAGTTTCGATCATATCCCCTTCTGAGTATCCCTGCACAGGTAGAAACTAGATCTGGTGTTCAAGTGCACCTGCTTACTATTTTATCCGATAAGGCATCGTTGTTTAATACTTCTAGAAGACTTCGTTTGTCTTGAAGACGTGAGCTAAAGTCAGGGATAGAAAGAAAAAATCACAGAAAATGTAAACAGGAGAAATATATACGTTGACAATACTGCCGAATAGGTATGGCCAAGAGGTTTAAGTATTTCTGAACGATACTAATGCGCCAACATGGTCATACCAGAATTAGAGTGAGAGGGCAGATGTCTGACGATCCATAGTGTGAAAAAGTGACGCTGGTTCCTTAGGTGTGATTGGATGAGCGGGGCGGGTGTTTGGTGGAATCTGGTTGATGGGAAGGAGCCAAGACGATGAATAAGAAGGGGAAAAGGATTATGCTGAGATGATGATAACTGTGACCAGACTGTTAACAAGGTTATTATTAATAAAAACGTTGACTTGGAGAGCGGTCAGAGGCGGTGCCGCGGAGACCTTGGGGGTCAGGCTAGCAGGCAGTGAGTTGGGAGAGAATGAGGGAGGGAGGAAGGGAGTGAGTGAGGGAGGAAAGGAGTGAGTGAGGGAGGAAAGGAGTGAGTGAGA
>NC_051390.1:30943738-30946238 GCF_015228065.2 Penaeus monodon
GAGGAGGAGGGGAGGGGGGAGGGGGGGGAGGGGAAGGGAGGGGGGGAGGGGGGGGAGGGGGGGGGGGAGGTTTAGGGGGGAAGGGAGGGGGAGGGAGGGGGAGAGGAGGGGGGGGGGGAGGGGAAGAGGGGGGGGGGGGGGTGGGGAGGAGGAGGGAGGGGTGGGGGGGGGAGGGAAGAGGGGGGGAGGGAGGAGGATGGAGGAGGGAGGAAGGGGAAGGGGAGGTGGAGGTTTGGAAGAGGAAAGGGGGGAGGGTTGGGGGTGGGAGAGGGAGGGGGGGAGGAGGAGTGAGGGGAAAGAGGAGGAGGGGAGAAGAAGGGGAGGAGGGAGAGAAGGAGGGGAGGGGGGGGAAGAGGAGGAGGAGGGAGGAAGGGAGTGAGTGAGGGAGGAAGGGAGTGAGTGAGGGAGGAAGGAGTGAGGGAGGGAGGAAGGAGTGAGTGAGGGAGGAAGGGAGGATGTGAGGAGGAAGGACGTGAGGGAGGGAGGAAGGGAGGTGAGTGAGGGAGGAATGGAGTGAGTGTAGGGAGGGAAGGGACGTGAGGGGGGAGAAGGGAGTGAGTGAGGGAGGGAAGGGAGTGAGGGAGGTGGAAGGGGTGAGTGAGGGAGGAAGGGAGTGAGTGAGGGAGGAAGGGAGTGAGTGAGGGAGGAAGGGAGTGAGTGAGGGAGGAAGGGAGTGAGTGAGGGAGGAAGGGAATGTGAGTGAGGAGGACAGGAGTGAGGGAGGGAAAGACGTGAGGGAGGGAAAGAGTGAGGGAGGGAAGAGGGAGTAGGGAGGTAAAGAGGGGAGTGAGGAGGGAAAGAGTGAGGGAGAAAGGAGTGAGGGAGGAAATGAGGAAAGAGTGAGGGAGGGATGAAAGGAGTGAGGGAGGGGAGGAAAGGACGTGAGGGAGGAGGAGAAAGGACTTGTGAGGTGAGGGAGGAAAGGATGTGAGTGAGGGAGGGAAAGAGTGAGTGAGGGGAGGAAAGGAGTGACGGGAGGTAGGAAAGGAGTGAGTAGGGAGGAGGAAAGGAGTGAGTGAGGGAGGGAAAGAGTGAGGGAGGGGAGGAGAGGAGTGAGGGAAGGGAGGAAAGGGACGTGAGGGAGGGAGGAAAGAGTGAGGGAGGGAGGAAAGGAGTGAGGGAGGGAGGGAAAGAGTGAGTGAGGGAGGAAAGAGTGAGTGAGGGAGGAAAGGAGTGAGTGAGGGAGGGAAAGGAGTGAGGGAGGGAGGAAAGGAGTGAGGGGGGGGAAAGGGTGAGGATTGGAGGAAAGGAGTGAGGGAGGGAGGAAAAAGAGTGAGTGAGGGAGGAAAGTGAGTGAGGAGGGATGCGGAAAGGAGTGAGGAGGGAGGAAAGGAGTGAGGAGGGAGGAAAGGAAGTGAGGGCGGGAGGAAAGGAGTGAGGGAGGGAGGAAAGGGAGTGAGGGAGGGGGAAAGGGGAGTGAGGGAGGGAGGGAAAGAGTGAGTGAGGGAGGGAGGAAAGAGGAGTGAGGAAGGAAAGGAGGTGAGGTGAGGGAGAAAGGACGTGACGTGAGGAGAGGAAAGGAAGTTAGTGGAGGGAGGAAAGAGGAGGAGGGAGGAAAGCAGTGAGGAGGGAGGAAAGACAGTGAGTGAGGGAGGAAAGGAGTGAGGAGGGAGGAAAGGAGTGAGGGAGGGAGGAAAGGAGTGAGGGAGGGAGGAAAGGAGTGAGGGAGGGAGGAAAGGAGTGAGGGAGGGGGAAGGAGTGAGGGAGGGAGGGAGGAAAGAGTGAGTTGAGGAAGGAAAGAGTGAGGGAGGGAGGAAAGGAGTGAGTGAGGGAGGAAAGAGTGAGTGAGGGAGGAAGGAGTGAGTGAGGGAGGGAAAGAGTGAGTGAGGGAGGGAAAGAGTGAGTGAGGGAGGGAAAGGAAGTGAGTGAGGGAGGAAAGGACGTGAGTGAGGTGAGGAAAGGGAGTGAGTGAGGGAGGGAAAGAAGTGAGTGAGGGAGGGAAAGAGTGAGTGAGGGAGTGAAAGAGTGAGGGAGTGAGGGAAAGAGTGAGTGAGGGAGGGAGGAAAAGAGTGAGTAAGGGAGGGAAAGAGTGAGGGAGGGAGGGAAAGAGTGAGTGAGGGATGGAAAGAGTGAGTGAGCGAGGAGGTGAGCGACAAGTGAGGGTGTGAAGGTTTGTTGACGAGTGAGCGAGTAAGTGAGCTCGAGATGTGAGGTGAAGTGACGGGATGGGTGGGTGGGTGGGTGGATGGTTGGTTTAGTGAGTGAGTGGATGAGTGGGTGACTGAGTGAGTGAATGAATGAGTGTATGAGTGATTAGGTGGGTAGATGATTGAGTGAGTGAATGATGAATGAGTGAGTGAGTGATGAGTGAGTGAATGAGTGAGTGAGTGAGTGAGTGAGCGAGTGAGTGAGTGAGTGGGTGGGTGGGTGGGTAGGAGAGTAAGTGAGTGAGTGAGTGAGGGAGGGAAGGAGGGAGGGAAGGAGTGAGTGAGTGAGTGAGTGCGTGCGTACATGGGTGAGTGAGTGGGTGATAATGTGAGTAAGTCGATGGATGGGTGAG
>NC_051390.1:30958738-30963738 GCF_015228065.2 Penaeus monodon
CGATCTAGGTTATAGTTAACTTCTATTCTAACGATCTCTTTGCCATAAGCCATGTTATGTGGATACAAATCTTGTCTTGTGTTTATTTATACTAAGATTCCGTTATTGTAGCTTATTTTAACACCATTGCTTTCCAGCTTACAGTGCCTTTGGGTACTCTTCGAACATATAATCGGGATTCAAGACGTCCTATGCCATTTTCTTACAGGCCAGTGTATTCTCTCAGTCTACCTTTTATAAGTACGTCTGGGTACTTCGGGAGGAGAAAGTATTGTCGTTGAACTCTCCAGGAAGAACTAAGACTCTGAAGGAAGTCGTTGTTTTTTGCCAGAATCCTTGCAGTCCCGGAAGCTCAAGATAGAAAGGAGGAAGGGATGAAGCGATGATTATGGCGTGGATGGCGCGCAGCTTTTGATTTACATCAATTTAGAAATAGCACGTTGAGGCGTCGCTTTTAAAGTTATTTGTACCGTCGACATTTATTCTTCTCCGGCACCTCTTGTAGGGAAATATATGCTCTAAGCGGTTTAATGTGAGGTTCACGAACATCGAGGTCATAGTTTACGTCGAGGTTGATTGTTGTGAAACCTTTCGCAGCAGCTCCAACAATGCGGCGAAAATTACTGAATGGGAAATATCATCCATTCTGAACAGGCTCTCTTGAAGGGAGCAAGTGATTGGTGCTGGGACACCGGTGTCATGAAAGGCTCTACGAAAACTTTGTTATGCTTAGCTAGTTGAAGTTCATCGCGCGGAACTCGGAAGCCTGGAGTTCCGTTTCCTCTCTGGAGCATGGCTGAGGCTTCCGGTGGAGTCGACGAAGTAGGCTCTGGTGCTCATGAAGAGGACGCGTCTTGTCCTCATCTCTGCCTGATATGCAAAACAACAACGCGAATTGAGGTCACAGCGAAAACGGTGTGAATCGAGTTGAGTGAGTTGCTTCCAGGCTTGCAACATAGACTGGCGGCACAATACAGTAGGGTCCAGCGAACGGAGATGCAGAACGAATGACTTCAGGAAGAGTGGGATATGCATCGTAACGTCAGTAGAACCACGGAGGAAATACCAGCTACCATAAAGGTTATTATAAGAAACAGAAGAGAGGTCGTATAGATATAAACAAGGATTTAATTAGACCTGTTATAAGAATTCATAAATATGGTATCAGGAAACATCAAGCGGTCTTCCATACTTATGATCCCCGGATCATAAGTTTGACTCTGAGATTTCTTCACAGCATACGGAAGCAGCCGCAGCTCGACCAGGAGCCAGAAAAAAATTAATAAGCAAGTTGTGTGCTACCAGGATTCTTTGCTGGGGAAACATAAGGTATTGTCAATAATATCACATATCGTCAGTGTTTTGGACGAAAGCATCACAGAATCAAATATTTAGAATGTGAGACGATAAATCCTGTTTTGAGACTGAGAAATTCGGTGTTTCGAAAATGAGGAGCGCGATCTTTCTAGAGGACACGTTTTCACTTGTTGCTCTTCGAGGGAAGTGACGGAGAACATTAGTAAGGCTTCAGGCTGCAAGCCAAATGAGGGAGAACGGAACAGAGAGACGAGGAGGCTGGAGGAGAAATGCAGTGGCATGCAGATGTCTAAATGAAGCTACTTTAAAGGGCGGCATTTGGCGGTTCTTCTCTTCACTGTTTACCTATTTATTTACTTCTCGACATTCTCCCTCTACATCCACACATCCCCCGGTCTCCTACGTGTAAGTGTTGGCAGTAGTGGAAGGTTTGATTTGCACACATTCGCTGATATTATCACCTCGCTGTAACGGCAGTTCGAGTTTCTAAACATAAATCGAGGTCAAATAATGTAAAATTATGTAAATAAGTCTCCAACACCTCGATTCGTTCGAACCGTGGCAGTATGGTGCGCGAGAAGCCATTCTTCAGCATGGAATTTTGTGAGCCATTCCGACAAACACACACACACACACACACACACACACACACACACACACACACACACACACACACACACACACACACAACACATACACATACACACACCCACACACACACACACACACACACACACAAACAAACACACATACACACATACACACACACACACACACACACACACACACACACACACACACACACACACACACACACACACACACACACATATATATAGATATATATAATATAATATATATATATATATATATATATATATATATATATATATATAATTTAATATATATATATAGATATAGATAGATAGATAGATTATTAGATAGATATATAGAGATAGATAGGGCCGCGGTGGCCGAGTGGTTAGAGCATCGGACTCAAGACTGGCACGACGGCAATCTGAGTTCGAGGGTTCGAGCCACCGGCCGGTGCGTTGTTCCCTTGGGCAAGGAACTTCACCTCGATTGCCTACCTAGCCACTGGGTGGCCAAGCCAGCCCAAGTCAGTGCTGGTCCCAGGCCCGGATATATATATATATATATATATATATATATATATATATCAAATTAGTGAAAGTACACACACCAGTCCCCACATGCGAGTGAGTGGGTACATCCATGCACACACGCATCGCCCGCGCGCGTATATAAGCATGCGCGCTGATTTAAATAATTTTAGGTAAATCGAACCTAGATACGATTTAAGGAACTTTACCTTCATTGCCTATTTAGCCACTGGGTGGGCAAGCTAGCCCAAGTCAGTGCTGGTCCCAAGCCCGCATAAATAGAGAGAATTATTGCCTAAAAGGTAACTCCGGCACTCTCTGTGGAAAGGAACTAGAGACCCTACCACTTACTCACTCCAAGAGCATCACAACATGAAAACTACAATTAAATATCATGCTGTGACCACGGCGGCTCAAACATGGACCTACCTTTATTTGTCCTGGGTAAGACAATAAACTGCACCCTGGGGTTCCCTTGAACAAGGATAGCACCCTATTAGCTCCCTATGCCAGCGTTGCGGTGAAGCTGTCGGCAGCAGGGCAGTGGATATCTGGTGAAAACACCTTCGGTTCTACTGACTACTGGTTTCACCAAATAATTTGTCTGGCGTATTACAGTGTAACTGTTTTAAAGCGGCAGAGATAGTTCCTCCTAGTTAGTTGGAGACTGCGAGTTGAGAAGGCGCCTGGGGGATTCCACTCAACTTTTATTTTCTCCTGACAAACCTCTACTTCTTCTTTTAACGGTAGGTTCATGTCTGAGCCGCCGTGGTCACAGCATGATACTTAATTGTAGTTTTCATGTTGTGATGCTCTTGGAGTGAGTACGTGGTAGGGTCCCCAGTTCCTTTCCACGGAGAGTGCCGGTGGTACCTTTTAGGTAATCATTCTCTCTATTTATCCGGGCTTTTGGGACCAGCACTGACTTGGGCTGGCTTGGCCACCCAGTGGCTAGGTAGGCAATCAAGGTGAAGTTCTTGCCCAAGGGAACAACGCGACGGTCGGTGACTCGAACCCTCGAATTCAGATTGCCGTCGTGACAGTCTTGAGTCCGACGCTCTAACCATTCGGCCAACGCGGCCTTGACGATCATGGACTTCCATGATTCTTTCTTAGCAATTTTAGAGCGGTGGTTTGCCATTGCCTTCCGCCCGGTGTTTTTATCGAGTCACCATCTCTATTTACCCGGCACTTGACTTGAGCTGGCTTGGCCACCCAGTGGCTAGGTAGGCAATCGAGGTGAAGTTCCTTGCCCAAGGGAAACAACGCGCCGGCCGGTGACTCGAACCCTCGAACTCAGATTGCCGTCGTGACAGTCTTGAGTCCGACGCTCTAACCATTCGTCCACCGCGGCCTCGACAAACCTCTACACCAATGATTAAATACAGAAATGATAATTCATACCACATCGCCCGTCGCGTGGGTTATCAAGAGGCGTGTTATTCAGTTGGCAACCAGGCTGACAATGTTAAATATGCATCTGGAAGACAAAGAAGATAAAGAAAACATGTCCAATTAAGAAACACATTAAAAATCGGAACGTGGAACGTAAGAAAAATGAAAGAGATGGGTAAATTACATACTGTCTGTAACGAAATGGATAGATACAACATTCAAATACTAGGAATCAGTGAGACCAATTGGAAAAGTAATGGAAGTTTCAAAACTAAAGAAAGCAAGATAGTTCTTTTTTCTGGAAAAGAAGAAGGAAATTATAGTCACGGAGTTGCTATGATTCTCACGAAAAAAACTGCAAATGCACTAATTGGGTACAGCCCAATAAATGATCGCATTTTAAAAGTCAGAATACAAGCAAAACCTCATAACATTAGTATTATACAATGCTACGCACCAACCAACATTGCAAGTGATGAAGAAATGGAAATTTTTTATAACACTCTCCAAGAAACTTTAGACACAATCCCTAACAGAGATGTAAAAGTAATCATGGGAGACCTCAACGCCAAAGTAGGCAAAAATGATCTAAAAAATGACACCTGTGGAAAATTCGGCCTTGGAGATATAAATGAAGAGGTGAAGATTTTATTGAATTCTGTAGTACAAATAATCTAGTTATAGGCAACACATTGTTCCAACACCACCCAAGACACTTGTACACGTGGTTTTCACCAGACAAAAGAACACACAACCAAATTGACTACATTGTGCTGAACCAAAAATGGAAAAGTTGCATAAAAAATGCCAAGACAAGACCTGGTGCTGACTGCAACAGTGACCACCAACTACTAACTATCGACTTTCAAATAAGACTCAAAAAGATGGAGCGTCCAACACCACCTGTAAAGCTCGACTACAAAACTCTTGATAACAATTACAGAATTACAGTCAATCAATGTGAAGATGATAAAACACCAAATGAGTTATGGGAAGAAGGAAAAGAACTCCTGCTGAGCACTGCTTAAGAAACTATCGCCAAAAAGAAAAAGACAAATTCCCCTTGGATATCTGAAAAAACACTAAGTGAAATTGAAACAAGAAGATGCCTAAAATCAAAGGGTATCAATAATCCAGTTGAAGAAGTAATTTACAAAAAAACAA
>NC_051390.1:30978738-30981238 GCF_015228065.2 Penaeus monodon
ATGAAGTACATATTTCATTGTGTACGGGTTATGGTTGCTAAATATTTTAGTTATCTTGATAGGAAAACTATCAATGCAATGAGGCCCACTTATTAAGTGAAAGCAAGTAAAACGGGAGAATTCAACGCGCTGCTGCAAGTGATCGGAACGTACACAAACCTTGCAGACTGACAGTAATGGTCAATGGAAATATTCTAAACAAAGTGTTAATGATATGATAACACTTACAATAGCAATACTGATAATCATATGGATAATGACAATGATGATGATGATGATGATGATGATGATGATGATGATGATAACGACACTGATGATATTAATGATAAGGATAATAAAAATAAAAATGATAATAATGATTATGATAATAACCATGATAAGGATGGTACTAATAATGATGATGGTAATAAAAATGATGATAATAATGATAATGATAATAATTATGATAATGATGGGGCCGCGGTGGCCGAATGGTTAGAGCGTCGGACTCAGACTGTCACGACGGCAATCTGAGTTCAGGGGTTCGAGTCACCGTCCGGCGCGTTGTTCCCTTGGGCAAGGAACTTCACCTCGAGTGCCTGCCTAGTCACTGGGTGGCCAAGCCAGCCCAAGTCAGTGCTGGTCCCAAGCCCGGATAAAATAGAGAGAATGATTACCTAAAAAAAAAATACAATTAAGTATCATGCTGTGACCATCAGAACATGAAAAAAAAGAAAAAAAATACAATTAAGTATCATGCTGTGACCACAGCGGCTCAGACATGAACCTACCGTTAAAAGATGATAATGATAATAACGACAGTAATAATAATAATCATGATAATGATGGTGCTAATAACGATGATGATTATAATAATTACTATTGAAAATTATAATAATACTACCACTTCTTTTTTTCCAAGTGCCCTGTCCAACAAGGACGCTGGCGATCATGCATTTCTATGATTTTCTTGGCAGTTTAGAGCGGTGGTTTGCCGTTGCCTTCCGCCCGGTGCTTTTATCGAGTCACCATCTCTATTTACCCGGTTCTGGGACTGGCACTGACTTGGGCTGGCTAGGTAGGCAGTCGAGGTGAAGTTCCTTGCCCAAGGGAACAACGCGCCGGCCGGTGACTCGAACCCTCGAACTCAGATTGCCGTCGTGACAGTCTTGAGTCCGATGCTCTAACCACTCGGCCACCGCGGCCCATAATACTACCACTACTACTAATTATAATGATGATGATGATGATGATGGTGGTGATGATGATGATGATGATGATGATGATGATGATGATGATGATAATGATGATGACGATGATGATGATGATGATGATGATGAGGATGATGGATGATGATGATGATGATGAGATGATGATGATGATGATGATGACGACGACGACGACGACGACGATGATGATGATGATGATGATGATGATGATGATGATGATGATGATGATGATGACCCTAGGTCGTTGGTAGTGACCCGGTGTTTGATTTTAATTGGCAGATCTAAGGAAATAACAACAACAATAATAATAATAATAATGATAATGGATCTAATAATGGTAATAATAATAATAATAATAATAATAATAATGATAGCAATTACGATAATTATGATGGTAATGATAGTGATGACAATGATAATAGCTGATAAATTCACAGTGATTATAGTTATTAAAAGTGCTGATAATCGCTACAATAATGTTTCTACTAAAATGATTTCAATCATTATAATAATTTAACTATTATGGTAATAGTGAACGTAGTTAGCAACTTGACTATTAGTTTTTAAACATTGTATTTGTAACTGAAATATGGAAATAAGTATTGGTACGGTTTTTGTTTTAGGTGGATGGCGTATTCCTCATGCAGAGTTCAGCAATTTCCTTTCTAATTGTCTGTGTTCCTAGACAGCAACTTTACTAGGGTGATCACAGGCTGTTTTTGCCCTTGGTGAGTGGAAGAGTTAGCGTTTGCTTCATAGAACACCATCACCGAGGAACGACGCCCACAGTCACCAGCCGAGCATAGCCTATGAGAGCGCCCGTCACCCGAACGCCTCGGAAGGCCACCGGGCTGTGCAGAGGGCGAGCCAACAAATGGCCGAAGATCCCGTAAACAGGCGTCAGTAGCGGTGGCTATATCGAGACCTTCCTTGACATGCCTTGCCGCTTAACTACTCTCGATCGCTATGTCTCCCCTTCACGCTCCCCTTCGTAAGACAATTGCAGTGGTTATCCGCATGTTTTGTTTTGCTTTGTAACTTAATGTCGGGGACGACCGCTGACCGTCATATTGAAAGTTTCTCTAGGTTATAAAATTTTCGAATATTCTGAGGGGCAAATTTTAAAGCTAACATTACAGTATTTTCATACTTTACTGAAATTGCTTTACACAGCATTGGTACACAGCGTAAGAGCGATGTAATGGTGACTGCCATTTATGCCAACTTTAATTGCACGTAAGAGTAAGGCCGAATGAAATAGAAGGTGATTTTTTGCGAGCTCTCTTGTATTC
>NC_051390.1:30991238-31007384 GCF_015228065.2 Penaeus monodon
GATTTATACCAGATGATGTGGGATGATGACGTAGACGTGACAGTGAAAAGGTTGAAAAGGAAGAGTTGCAGCGAAGGGGATAAGGGCGGGAGGTCGGGCAGACGGGTCCCTCCGACAGGTGAGAGGTATATGATTGGTCTTTATCGATATAGTTCAAAGTGACAATTAGACTTATACAGTAACATTAAAGGTCCTCGATGGTGTCAGGCAGAAGCGTTGCCGGCTATGCAGTGGCACCGCGATTGGGAAGGCGAGGTGGCGTGAATTAATGGTTTTCGGGTGAAGGCGAAAGTTTATAGCAGAAAGAAAAGGACTGATAAAAAAGCGCCTTAGTGAAGGTAGATGTTAGGTTACGGGACAGGTTTTGCTGCTAATTACTCAGTGATTCAGAAAATAATTATAGTGCGGTTTACGTCTTCCTCTTGCCATAAGGCGACGATAAACGATGAAAGCTTCTCTCTCTCTCTCTCTCTCTCTCTCTCTCTCTCTCTCTCTCGCCTCTCTCTCCTCTCTCTCTCTCTCTCTCTCGTCTCTCTCTCGCTTTCTCTCTTTCTCTCTCTTCTCTCTCTCTCTCCTTCTTCTTTCTCTCTCTCTCTCTCTCTCTCATCTTCTCTCTCTCGTTTCTCTCTGCTCTCTTCATCTCTTCCCTCTCTCCCTCTCTCTCTCTCTTTTCTCTCCTTCCTTCTCCTCTCCTCTCCTTCTCCTCTCCCTCTCCTCCTCCCCCCTCTCCCTCTCTCTCTCCTTCTCTCTCTCTTCTCTCCTCTCTCTCTCTCCTCTCTCTCATCTCTCTCCTCCTCTCTCCTCCCTCTCCCTCTCTCCCTCTCCCTCTCCCTCTCCCTCTCCTTTCTCTCTTTCTCTCTCTCTTTCTCTCTCTCCTCTCTCTCTCTTCTTCTTCCTCTCTCTCTCCTGTCCTCTCTCTCTCTTCTTCTTCCTCTCTCTCTTCTCCTCTCTCTCTTCTCCTCTCCTTTCTCTTCTCTCTTTCTTCTCCTCTTCTCTCTCTCTCTTCTCTCTCTCTTCTCTCTCTCTTCTCTCTCTCTTCTCTTCTCTCTCTCTCTCTTTCTTTCTCTCTCTCTCTCTCTCTCTCTCTCTCTCTCTCTCTGTCTCTGTCTCTCTCTCTCTCTCTCTCTCTCTCTCTCTCTCTCTCTGTCTGTCTGTCTGTCTGTCTATCTCTGTCTGTCTGTCCGTCTATCTCTGTCTGTCTGTCTCTGTCTGTCCGTCTATCTCTGTCTGTCTCTCTCTGTCTCTCTCTCTCTGTCTCTCTCTCTCTCTCTCTCTCTCTCTCTCTCTCTCTTCTCTCTTCTCTCTTCTCTCTTCTCTCTCTCTCTCTCTCTCTCTCTCTCTCTCTCTCTCTCTCTCCCCTCTCTCTCTCTATCTCTCTTTTTTAGAACTTTATATCAGGTATAGCATGTTAAAACAGTAAATAAGTGATCGGTTATGTACATCTGCTACTGGTTGAGGAGCCAAATGTTGACGCGACTCTTAAATTGCTGTAGAGACGTTGCGTGATGGTGGCTGGTGTTCATGAGCCTGTGGTTCCAAAGGCGCTCACATCTTGCAGAAATGAGTGCAGGGCACAACGCACTTGTTCTTGTCGCTCGCGACCGCGGATGTTTGGGCTGGAGTCGTGTGGAGTGGGAAGGCGTAGGCTTGACAGATGTGTAGTCTGCACTACGTTAACCGTATACATAACACAAAGACCACCAGCGTTGCACCGCTGTTGCAATGATTAAAGTGTGACATCTAGCGATTGTCGTGTTTGTATCGTCTGAACCTGATCCTGCATATGAAGGCGGACAGGCAGACCACACAAGCGGACTATATTCTATAAGACTGCGGACTTGCGACTTGTAGAGTGCTGCTACACCAGGCCCGTCCAGAAGATGGCTGATACGAAGGATGCACCTAAGCTTCCACACAGCTGCTTTAGCCACTTGCTGGACGTGACGCCGCTATCAAACTCTACACCGAGGATCATGATGGAGTCCTGTAGAGACAATCTGCCGTCTAGAAGGACGTTTGGAGCGGGCAGAGAGGCCAGGTCCCTCTGACATGAGATGAGCATCGCCTGTGTCTTCTAGGGGCCAGCGTCACATGCCATCTCCGGCTCCGACTGATGCGCGCTATCGTTCGCTGACCATCGTCTCGCTTACACGTGGATGGCATCGTGCAGTCGTCAGCATACGCGGACGCCTCCGGTATGAGTTGCAGGATGTCATTAAAGAAGACGTTCCAAAGCAGAGGTCTGAGGATGCTTCCTTGGGTTACAGAGGCACTGATGGGACACATATGTGCCTTGGCCATCATCTAAGGCCTTACTTCATGACGATGACTGGATAAGGAGTAGGTCAGAGGCTGATCTCTCTGCCCTAAAGCCAAACTGTTTCTCGTTCAATAATCGGTGGACTTCGAAGTGCTTAATGAGGTTTTCAGCAATTATAGTTTCCAATATCTTGCTAATAACAGATAGCAGAGATATGGGCCTATAATTGTTAGGATCCGTTGCTGCAGATTCTTTGTGGATCGCCGCTACTCGAGCAGATTTTCACAAATAAGGCCGCTGCCTCCTTTGCAAGCAGTTATTGAAAAGCCTACTCAGGGGCTATGCTAGTTGGTCAGCAAAACCTGTACCTGTGCCTTTTCTTCACTAGTGATTGCATTGGTTTTATCAGGCTTTGTTAATGGGGGTATGGTATCGTTCTGAAGCAGGCTTTGTTGCTACTTCATACAAGTCCACCAGACTTTATCACTAGCAATGTTGTAGGTCATTTTTCCATTGTTCAATCGCCCTCTTTTTTACGTGATGCACGTTCTTGCAGGCAATCTTATGCAATTGTGTGTTGTGGTTGTTTGCATGCTGCTTATATCGACGCCAGGCTCTACTTTTCTGCTCAGTAGCAGTACGACACATAACGAAACCATGGCTGATATCCTGCTTTGCAATTGTATCTCTGACTAGGTATAAAACATCTCTGTAGTGTTAATAAGACGTCATTGATATTGGATACCTGGTTAATGATATCGCCACTCAGTATTTTATCCCAGCTCACCTGTCTTAGCCTGTAGTGCATACTGACATATCTGCCTTTATTCCAATGCCAGTTTGTTCTAATTGTACTCTCCTCTCGATCCACTTTTGTTATCACCTTTGTGTGAATAGCAAAGTGGTCGGAGGATCCAACAGTCCTCAGTTGAATACGCGTGATTCTGTCGGGGCTGAGGTCAGTGACGACAGGGTCAAGTGAAGAACCAGAAATATGGCTGGCAAAATCTACATGATCTGTTACCACATACACTGTCAGAAACACATCAAATGCCCTGGCGACAAGATATTGGTTTAGGCCGCTGAATAGGTGATTCTCCGTGAATCTTAAGCATGATCAGGGATGTCCACAGAACTCACCTGAAACGAAAGGTTATCAGGAAAGCAAACAGCGATGCCACTAAAGGTGCCAACTGCCCTTTCTCTCTCTCTCTCTCTCTCTCTCTGTCTGTCTACCTCTGTCTCTCTGTCTCTATCTTTGTCTCTGTCTCTCTGTCTCTATCTTTGTCTCTGTCTCTGTCTGTCTGCTTGTCTGTCTGTCTGTCTGTCTGTCTGTCTGTCTGTCTGTCTGTCTGTCTGTCTGTCTGTCTGTCTGTCTGTCTGTCTGTCTGTCTGTCTGTATGTATGTCTGTCTCCCTCCCTCCCTCCCTCCTTCCCTCCCTCCTTTCTCTCTCTCTCTCTCTCTCTCTCTCTCTCTCTCTCTCCCTCTCTCTCTCTCTCTCTCTCTCTCCTCTCTCTCTCTCTCTGTTTCTCTCCCTCTCTCTCTTTTATTTGTCTGTCTGACTGTCTCTCTTTCTTTATTCTGTCTATCTGTCTCTCTCTCTCGCTCTTTTTCTTTGTCTGCCTCTTTCTCTTTCCTTGTCTTCCTCTCTCTCTCTCTCTCTCTCTCCGGCCACGACGCAAGCCGAGGACTAGCAGAGAGGCCGGTACAAGCGGCTAAGAGGCTTTTCTTGTATTGGATTATAACCTTTCTGCAAAACCCCCATGCCAGGGAAAGCGATCATGAAATCGTGTGAAGATGTTTAACGTCAGTTGCCGCGAGTGCTTTTAGTCGCTAGTTGAACATACTAATACCAGTTAACTATACTTTTTCAAAATTTTAGCAATGTTTATGGCGATTCGCGAAGAACCAGAACTTTTGAGGGTGGAAACCTCGTTAAACTTGTCGATCGCGGCCACGATCAAATTATCTTCGCCTACCGTGGGTCAGTAGTACTGACGTCGCGATGTGTCATGGCCATTCGTTGCACACCGTGACTACATCTTCCACAATGGTTGCCATTTCCCATAACACTATTGCATAAGAACGCTCCTGCACCATGACGACACTAACTACAACACTACTATGATCTCCAAGACACACGGAGTGTCTTTTTCCCTAAATTTAAAATTTTCGTGACTGGTAGCAAAACTCTGTGCTTCGCGACCCCATCCAAGAGTTGTCATCTTATGCCGGCTGCGGAAATCTGGAATCCTGACGTCGGGAAAAATGCTAGACCTGCCTCAGTGATACTGATGCCAACACAAAGTAACAAAACTAGTTTGGAAAAAAAAGAGTGGGAGAGCTCCACTAGTATTTTTACACATTTTTTACTGCGTTGAAAAAATATATATTCGGAAGAATGTGTAAAGGCGAACTTGTCACTACAAATTAGGCATGAGCAACAGTTTGATTTAATTCTTCAAAGATACCTAAGCAGAACCGCTGAGGGAGCTTTGTAACACTGAGAACCTGAAGAAGTGGAGAAACCAGAATGACTCGCAGACACACAAAAACAATCGCGCAACGTTTCATTTCTGCAAACGGAAGGCAAGAAACGATGTGGCAAGAGGATGGCGCTGCGTGATCTGCTAGGCAGAGGCCAGCGCTGAGGCAGTCGAGGCACACACGCGCACACACACGCACGCACGCATGCAAACACACACACACACGCACACGCACACGCACACACACACACACGCACACGCACACGCACACACGCACACACACACACACACACACACGCACACACACACACGCGCACACACACACACACACACACGCACACACACACACACACACACGCATGCAAGCACGCACGCACGCGCGCACGCACACATACACACACACACACACACACACACGCACACAACACACACACACACACACATACACACACACACGCACGCGCGCACACACACACGCACGCACGCACACAACACACACACACCACACACACACACACACACACACACACACACACACACACACACACGCATACACACACACATACATATATATATATATATATATATATATATATATATATATATATATATCATCAATAACGGTATGCTCATATTTGAGCAGCCGTGGACCTCTCCACCATCCTTCGCCACTAAACTCGATCTTACGCTTTTTTTTCCATTGTACATCGACAGCCGCAAAATTTTGATTTTCGCTCAGTCTTTCTTCGGTTTGCCTCTTCCCTGTTTCCTATCCCCTCCCTGTCAGCAAGTCTTTCTAAATACTTTATTTCTCATCACATGCCCAATAACTTTAATTTCCCTGTCAAGATGTAACAGCGGTTTTTAAAATTTGATTTTTTCTCAGCACTTCATCAGTGTCTTTTCTCTGCCCAGGTAATATGCAGTACCGTCTGAACACACATTTAAAAAACTATGATTTTTTTCTTGTCTATCTTTTAGCACCAACACTCAAACCATAGATCAATTGGGAAAACTAATGGTTCAAAAACCCTCAGCTTTGCCCGCAAGGTAATTTCAGTCTTTCCGATGTTATTGAGAGCAATTGGGGCTTTTTTGGGCAAGGTTTTCTTTTTATCCCCGGTGAACATCATAGTTTTATTAAAAACCAGCTCCAAGATAAGTAAATCTTTCACTTTTTCCCACGTCTTCCATTGATTGAAAAAATGTTCTCATTTTTCATTGCCAGTTCTTTGAATTTTCATGATCTTTTTTTTCTTGGCATTAAGAAAAAAACCAGCCTTTTCGTTGCTTCTCAACTTTTCTATAGTTGTTTAGTTCAGTGATACTGCTGGCATAAAACTATTCATCGCGTCCCTCAGATTTGAATTTTTGATCCTCCAACATCCACAGTTCCTTCAAAATTTCTGAGCACCTCTATAATTTTTTTCAGAATATATTTTAAAGAGGTGCGGAGACAGAATGCAACCGCGCACCCCTTGTTTGATTTCGAACCATTCTGTTAACCCAAATGCTTTTTTGGTCATACAGGGTTTTATTGTTAGATGTGTTTTTTTGGAAACTTCATAGGTTCATGTTATTCCCAGAGGAACGTGTACAGTACAAAAGCTTTCACATAACGATGAAACACGGGTATAGGTCTTTTTGATGTTCTCTGTTTTTCTTTGACCAATTTTAGTTTTAGAATCAGTTTTTCGGTACCTTTCCGGGGCGAAAACCGTTTGTTCGTCTGAAAATTTCCTCTTTTAACTTCAACTTATTTTTCAGCAATAATTTTCAAAAAAATTTTGCTGATGGACTTTTTTAATGCAATTGTCTGTTTTTGTTGCATTGGAATGCTCCCCTTTTTTGGGTAGGGAGAAAGTTGTTTTACCCGTTTCGGCCATCTTCTTTTTTTCCTATTTTGTACAGATTTTGTAGAAGAAGATTCCCACTTTCGCCGCTTTCTTAATTAGTTTGCTTTTATTTCATCTTTTCCCGGGGGCTTTTGTTTTCTTTTTTCTTTAGGTTTTTTAAACTTTGTCTCAGGGGCGGGGGTTCATCTTCGTGCATTAGTCAAATTAATGTTGTTTTTAATCTTTTTTTTTTTGTATAATTGGAACAATATTTTTCCTCTATCTTTGACTTCTTTTTCCATCACATAAAACAAGCCCATTTTCATTTTTGATAGTGCCTTGTATTTTTAAATTTTCTTTTGTGAGTTTCGTACCCCTTTGGGTAGATTTCTCTAGTTGTCTTATGATAAACATTTCCCAAATTTTTGGCAATGTTCTTTTAAAAATTTTTTTCCTTATTTTGTCGCAAAATCTTTAAATTTTTTGTTTTTTGTTTTTTAAAAAATTATTTTTTAAACTATTATGATCCCCTTTTGTTTTAGGCATCTTCTTTTTTTCCCAATTCACTTAGGGTTTTTTTCAGATACCCGGGGGGGAATTTTCTTTTTTTTTTGGCGAAGTTTTTTAACAGGCTCAGCGGGAGTTTTTTTTCCTTTTTCCCCCCAAACTCTTGGTGTTTTATCATCTTTACATTGATTATTTCAAATTGTTTGACACGTAATTCGTAATTGTTATCAAGAGTTTTGTAGCGAGCTTTTGGGTGGTGTTGGGGTCCTCTTTTTGAGTCTTTTTTTAAAAATGAAGTTAGTAGTTGGTGGTCACTGTTGCAGTCGGACCAGGCTTGCTTGGCATTTTTTTTTGCAACTTTTTCCCTTTTTGGTTCAGCACAAGTAGTCAATTTTTTTGCGTGTTCCTTTGTCTGGTGAAAACCACGGTCAAATGTCTTTGGGTTGGAACAATGTGTTGCCATAAATAATTATTTGTACTAAGAATTCAATAAATCTAAGTGTCATTTTTAGATCATTTTGCCTACTTTGCGTTTTAGGTCCCCTGAACTTTTTCATCTCTTTTGGGGTTGTGTCTAAAGTATCTTGGAGAGAGTTTAAAAATTTTTTCCTTTCTTCTCACTGCGTTGGTTTGGGCTTTTGCATTGTATAATACTAAGTTATGAGGTTTTGCTTGTTTCTGACTTTAAAATGCGATTTTTATTGGGCTTACCCAATTATGCATTTTCAGTTTTTTTTTTTGTGAGAATCATAGCAAATCCGTGACTATAAATTTTTTTTCTTCTTTTTCCCGAAAAAAGAATGTCGTTTTTTTAGTTTTTAAACTTCCATTACTTTTTCCCAAATTGGTTCATTTTCCCAGTATTTAAGTTTTTATCTATCCATTTTTGTTACGACCGTATGTAATTTCCCCTCCTTTTATTTTCCTTTCGTTCCCGTTCCGATTTTAATGTGTTTTTTTAATTGACATTTTTCTTATTTCTTTTTTTCCAATGATATTAACGTCAGCTGGTTGCCCATGACTAAGCGCCCCTTTATAACCCACGCGAGGGGGATTTGGTATGAATTATCTTTCTGTATTTAATCATTTGGGGTAGATTTTTTTAGGGGAAAAAAAAAGTTTAGTGGAACCCCAGGCCCTTCTCAACCGCAGTCTCCCAAATAACTAGGAGAATATTCTGCCGCTTTTTAAAACATTAACGTTAAAACCCAGACAATTATTTGGGTGAAACCCAAAACAGTAGAACTGAAGGTGTTTTTACCAGATATCCAGCCCTCTGCCGACAGCTTACCCAACCCCCGGTATAGGGGGCAATAGGGGCTTCCTTGTTCAAGGGAACCCCAGGGGGGAGTTTATTGTCTTACCCAGGACAAATATATATATATAATATATAATATAATTATATTATAATAATATAATATATTATAATATATATTAGTTGGCACCCTTTTCCCATGACATTTCTGTTTTCTCTTCATGTTGCATATCCAATTTTCCCTTTGGACTCGGGGTCCCCGTCTTTTTTCCCTTCCCCAAGTCTTTTTCCACTTTTCTTCAATCACGTCCTTCAACAAACCGTTTCCACGTAACATGTCCCCAAACCATCCTTTTTTGGGTTTTAAAAAAACCTTTCCAAAGTCTTTTCTCCCTCCTGACAGACCTCTTTATTTGGCTTTCCCCTATTTTTAGCTTTTTCAAATTCCACCAACCCCTCTGATAAACCCAAAACCTTTTTCTTCTTTTACATTTTCTTATTCCTTATTTTTGTAACTTCATTTACTTTTCATTTTTTCTGGATCCGTTCTCAGTTTCAGCAACCATACCTTGATCATCTCCAACATTCACACCCTCGCTGATGCCATGTAAACTTTCTGCTAATATCATCTCTATTTAGATTTAAAAATAACAGAGGGGACAGTGAACAGCATTGTCGTATATACGAGAGGGTTACAGGAGCAAAACCCGTCAATCCAAAATGGTATCTGAGGGAAAATTGGTATAATTAGAAATACCAGGACAAATCCACGGATTTTATTGAATCCAAAACGATGGTAATCACGATGGGATTACAGTAAGGACTAAGTGATGGTAATCACGGAGATGATCATTACTCGAGCGGCTATTTAGGTCAGAGCGATAACAGTAACCAAACACACGGCGGGAAAGAAAATTCGCGACGTGCCGGTCGAAGGGGAGCCGAAACACGTCTCAGCTGAGATAAAAGAACAAGCAGCGGTCACGCATATTGCAAGGGACATCGATGGCTAATGAAAGGAAGAAGGGGGATGATGAAGTGCGGAGGCTTAGTGAGCAGACCTCGCACAGGAATTCATGAAGACACCGTTAGGCGCTGAGCCGGGAGGTCCATGAGGTGCCAGATGTAAACACGGCGACCTACGGCGGGCGACAAGTAGGAACTGAGGAGCAGGAAATGCCGTTTGAAAGTTAGCAGTCAAGTAACACGGATCCATAATGTCGTGCCGCTACGCCCTATCATATCTATCTTCCCAAGGGACCTGAATATTCCTTATGGCAGGCAACTGTTGGGTTGATTTTAGCTTGACTTCAGGGAAGAGGGTTGGGTTCCTTTGCGTGGTGAGACACTCCTCCGAACACGTCACACGGGCACCGGGCGACCTCCAGCCCAAAACACTCGGCAGGAGTTTCCCCAACGCCTCATTAAAATCCATTCCTGGTGCTATGGACTTGGGCTGCACCCAGAGGCTGCTTAAAGAATATGCGGATTTTTTAGAACCCAAATAAGGATTTCTTTTGTTTACCGTTTTTCTTAAATAACTTATCGAGAACCGAGGAGTCCTGAGAACGACGAAGGAATTCGGGAGACTCAGTTAAGCATCAAATATTAAGGGAGAGCTTAGCCCGGGGGCCTAGAGGAAGAGTGGGTGCCTGTCGTCCAGGAGAACTTACGTCCCCTCACCGCCGGGTCAGGCCGAGGAAGCTGCTGCAAGAGGAGGTAAGAGGAGAGTGAAGGGATAGGAGAGAATGTCGTGGCAGGCAAAGGTTCAGACACAAACGATATAATACCACGTGTAATCCTTGAGAATAAAGAAATATGGGTGAAGGAAAGTGAATGGAGGAAATGAAATAAAAGAATGAAATTAACGTGCAACGCAAGGGAACAGCAATGAAGAAAATAAAAATGTCGATAGAAGGTATGCACAAGTCTGTGTCACAGGCCTGTGCATTAAAGGTGAGCTTTGGGCCGTGGCCCCCGGGTTTAGAAGCCTTTTCATTCCCAGTTTTTTGGCTTTGCGTCTTGAAAACTCAGAAATTTTTCCACCCCACTTTTGTTTGGGCCCTCTCTTCTTATTTCGGAAATAAATATTTTTCCTCAACGCCAGGAAAAGGCCCGTAAAAAGTAAAAAATTAATTTAAAAAGGACGTTCCCCAATACTGTTTTTTTGGGAAATTTTTTTACATGGGGGAAGGGAGCCCCACCGGGGTACAGGAATAAAAAACAAGCTGAAAGCCCTTATTACTAGCGGCCCACCCCCAGTCATAAGTCTTTCATTATCAAGTCACGATTCAGTTATCATTCAGAAAATGATAGTTAGAGAGAAAAGAGAGGGGAAGAGAGAGAGAGAGAGAGAAAAGGAGAGAAGAGAAGAGAGGGGAGAGGGGGAAGGAAGACGGACCCGAGGGGGGACTGGGAAAAGAGAGACGAGAGAGAGGGGAGAGAGAGGGGGAGGGGGAGAGAGAAAAGAGAGAGAGAGAGAGAAGAGAAGGAGAGAGAAAAGAGGAGAGACGGAGAGGAGGAGAGAGAAACGGAGAAAAGGGGATAAGACGGAGAGAAAAAGAGAAAAAAGTGAGAGAGAGAGAGAGAGCGGGAGAGGGGAGAGAGAGGAGAAAAGGAGGAGAGAGAGGAGAAAACAGGGAGAGAGAAAAGGAGAGAGAGATGGGGAAGAAAAAGGGGAGAGGGAAGAGGAAAGGGAGGATTTTTGAGAGAGAAAAGAGGAAAGGCGAGGGGGAGAAACGGAGGAAGAAGAGGGAAGGAGGAGAAGGGAGAGAGGAGAGAGAAGGGAGCCAGGGAAAGAGAGAGAGAGAAAAGGGGAAGAGAGAGAAAAGAGAAGGAGAGAGAGAAAAGAGAGAGAGAAAAAGAAAAGAGGAGAGGAAGAGAGGAGGAGGGAGAGAGAAAAGAGAAGAGATAAAGAAAGGGAGGGAAAAGGAGAAAGGGGGAAGGATAGAGGAGAGAAGTAACAAAAAAAAGAGGGGGGGGAAGAGGGAGAAAAGGGAAAGTAGAATAGAGAGGAGAGAAGAGAAAAGAGAGAGAGAGAAAGAAAAAAGGGGAGGGGAAGATTAAAAAGGGGGTGGGAAAAAGGGAAAAAAAAGGGGGAAAATAAAGAAATTGAAAGAGAGAAAAAAAAAAAAAAAGGAAGAGAGAAAAAGAAGGAAGAAAGGAGAGAAAAAAGGAGAGGGAAGAGGAAGAGAGGGGAAAAGGAAAAGGGGAAAAGGGGAGGGGGGAGGGGGGGGGGGAAAGAAGAGAGAGGGGGGAAGAGAGAGAGAAGAGAGAGAGAGAAGAAAAAGAAGAGAGAGAGAAAGAGAGGGGAAGAAAATTTTGATAGAAGAGAGAGAAAATGACTTTTATATAAAAAAGATAAAAGGAATGAATAATTTTAATATAGACCTGAAAAGAAATTTTAAAAAAGTGCATCGCGTTTTTTCAAAAATTTTAAAACAGGGTCTCCAAATAAATAAAGAAATATTCAGAAGAAAATTAACCCCACTTTTTGCCCTTCCCTCAAAAATAATTTTTTTTTGGGGTTTTGTTGATAATGGGGTTTACCCCTAAGGGGCTTTGCAAAATACTTAATGGTTTCCCTCTTTTTATTTATAGTATATATGTTTTGGTGGGAAATAGACATTTAATTCTACTTCCAGTAAACACTTGATAGAGACTTGTCGTCTTTCTACCCACATAAAAGGGGGAGGGCGGGTGGTAGGTGCGGGGGCCCGTATGTTTTAAAATGTGGGAAAGGCCCTTTTTTTTAAGGGGTAGGGTTTTAAGCAGGGGATTGAACTTGAACATTAAAACACACCCCAGCCAATTTTTTAAATTTCTCTTGTTGTGAAAGTTCGCCCAGAGAAAAGAATTTAAACCCCAAAACTTTTTAAAAATCAAAGGGGCCAAACAAAGGTAAGGGGATAGAAAAAAATAGGCAATAACAAACGGGTTGGACCCAAGTACGGGGTTGAGGGGAAAGGGGGCCCCTTAAAGGGAAACGGAGTTTTGTAGCGTTCTAAAACCTTTAGTACAGGGCAGTTTTGGTGGGAAATTGGGGACTAAAAATGGGTCCAGGTTTTCCGGGGAAATATTTTTGGAAAGGGGGCCAAAAAAAAACCCCCAAGGCCCCTTTAAAAAGTAAAGGGGTAGCGCCGGGGCGGGGGTTTAGCAAAAGGAGGTTGGGTCTTGGGAGGGGGAGGGTCACTCTAAATCCAGGGGGGACGCCCAAAATTCCCTTTTTTCTGGGCCATGCCACGGCTTTTTAATTGGGGGGGGCCCCCTTCTTTAAAACCCCCTTTCCCCCTCAGCTTGAATATTAACCCGTGTTTTCCTTTGTCGGTTTTTTTAATACTCCTTCCCTGGTGGGGTTAAATCTTTAAAATGATAATTTTTAAGCTTTTTTTTTTTTTTTTTTTTAAAATTTTTCTAAATTTATACAGTAGGGTTTTTCCAGTAAATTTAAAATTTGTCAATTAAGAAATAGGATTGGGTGAGATCCAAACGTAAATGGGACAATGGGGGAAAGGGTTACAAAAAAACGGGAATAAAAAGTAAAATAATAGCGATCATGACAACGCCTTCGGCACAAATGGAACCTCTCTCCCTTCCCACGCGCTCAGCCAGCGTCGTGGCCCCATCCCCGCAGACGGCAAGAGAATTCAAAGGGAAGGGTTTTTTTGGGGGGACTCAAACGTGCGATCTGTTTTTTGGGAGAAACCCCAAAGGGGTCGTTTTCAAATCTCCCTCTAAGAGCGAATTCTGGTGAAAATAAACTTGATCTAACATAGAAAATTATTCTTATTCCACTTTTAATTTTAAAAATGCTTTAACCCGACATAAAAATTTTAAATTTTTTCGACACAAAGGGGGGGGGGTTTTCGAAAGAACTTTAATTTCACTTAAACGAAACACAAATTTTTGGAAATGGTTTTTATTGCTCCAAATTAATACTTTAAAAAGTGGGTCCCTTGAACTCTTTCCCTCTCACAGGTTTTTTTAAAATCAAAGGCGAACTCCTTGGTTGCGGCTTGCGTCATGGGACGGTTTGGAGAAGAGAGCGCGATTAAACACTTTCCCAAACATAGCTGGGAGCCCCCCGGGACCCCCCATTTTCCCCCCCCCGCCGTTCCCCCCCTTTTTTTTCTTTTCCTATTTATGCCTTTGACATTCATAATTGTTTCACCCTTTCTATTCCATAAAACCTGTCCCTGTTTGCTCTATTGTCTTCTGCAGCATGACAATTCCCCCTGGTCTTCCTCATACCTCACAATAACCGGCGTTGGCGACCACCAGCCTTTTCCTCCTTTCACTGACATACAAGAGCCAAGCTGATGGCGGGTTTGTACCTTCATCCTCCCTAAAAAAACTTCCCTTGCAAACTAATGCCACCCTTTCCCAGGAAAAGCAAAACTTTCGGGGGTTTTCCACGTCACCTCTACAACCAAAAGCGCGGGGGGGGCCTTTAATAACAGAAAACCCCGTTTTGGGCCCCTGACCTCTTGCCACCTCCCACGTAACCTGGATTGAACGCGGAGGAGGATGCCGTTCCGGGGATACGGCAAGGCTTTGCCAAGGCAAGGGTCGCCAAGGGGTTTTTTTTAACTACTGGGTCCCTTATTTATACCTGGCGTATCCAACGTTTTTCCATTAGCGAAAGAAAAAGTGCCCCTAGAAGGGTTTTATTTTTAAGATGAAAGTCAAAAACATATTGTTAGAAGCAGAACAAGAAGAAAAGAAGATAAAAAGAAAGCTTTAATGATAAGTTTTATGGCAGAAAACAGGAAGGGAGGCAGGAAGAAACAGACAAATTAATCATGAAAACAAAGGGGACTATTATATCCAAAAATCTATGAAGGTTGTTCACGAGGCGTTTGTCAGGGAGCATCGGAAGCGATGCTGAGCACGAAAAGGAGGGGAAGTAAACGGTAGCCAGTGAAAAGCGGAGAGAGTGAGTGGGAAATTAAGATTAGATTCTGATTGAGAAAAGATTTCAAAATGTGCTGAATGGGTAAACATGGAAAAGAGTTTGTGGGGAAAAGGGGGAGGGCAAAAAAACGGGTCAGGACTAAAGAGGGGGAAAAAAGAGGCGATGAGTGGGCCAATACGACAGAGGTGACGAAACAAGTAGCCGTGTGCGCCCCCTCCGGCTTGGGCATAAGGGTACCCGAGCGAGTCTCCCTGCCGAGTCGCAGCTCCCATCTCTTCCTCTCGCCTCGCACACACGCGCGCACTACGGCACGTCAAAACAAAAAGTCTCCGATATACAGTAGCAGCGGGAAATTAGACCAACTCAAACATAGTCTTACTTTAAGCCCCATATTAAAGCAGTGTCTGTAAGTGACAGCGAGCGACGCATCGTTTTTAGAACCAGACGGGTTTTATAAAAAAACCATAAACTCTTCTTGTGTTTGCTACGGGCAGAGATTTGATCTCTCTCTCTCTCTCTTCTCTCTCTTTCTCTCTCTCTCTCTCACTTCACTCCTCTTTCCTCTGAGGGCCGCACTGGCCAGGAAAAACTGGTCCACGGGGAACTCACCTCCAATCCGCTCACTGTATCTTTATTTGGCAATTCTTCTTTTTCCTTCATTTCACTGCAGCTGGGTCCTGAGGAGGAGGAATGAACTGATTTTCTTTTTCACATCTCAAGAGGGTCTTACCGAGATTACAAAGACTGGCCTTGGATTTCGACCATGTGTGGAATGGAGGTCAGAGCTCTTATAAGAGACGAGATGAGAAAACGTTTCGAATAATTCCAGTAACGTATTTAGAGGAGCTTGTATTACCACTTGTTCTGCTGTGGATATTCTTGTAATCTGTTTAATTCCCGTGAATCCACTGTTTTAAGGATTGTTAAAGTATAGAGTGATGTCTTATGGATGTATTGACCGGGATAATTTCTTGTTTTGCAGCGAAGTCAAGATATCGGTCATTATGAATATTTACTTTTCTGGTGTGTCGTCAAGTATCACTTATACACCTGATGCGAGGTTTTGTTTAAGTTCTTCATGACAACTGCCATTCTGAAGTACACCGCTGATTGCTAGGCTCAGCCAAAGAAACCCCCTTCCATAGCCTCCGATTTTCGCGAGGCCATTCCGACGGAATTGTTTTCGCGACGGAGTAGCACTTGTAGTGTCGCAAGCAAGCACGAGATCGGGGCAAAATGCGATTCTAAACTTCTGTATTACATATTCGTTCAGTCAGTCAAAAGGTTAGAAAAATCATCTGAAGTTTTGATAATGTGGTTATGTCATTTGCTCTACCTTGATTTAAAATAAATTGTTTAGGGGCGTCATGAGTTCTTGTAAGTTGTTCCCCAATTTCCTCGACGACGACAGAGGTGCTGTGAGGAAGAGAGATGAATGTGTAATTGTATGGTCTCCGGAGCCTTCTGAGCCAAAAGAACTGGGGGAGGACACGCTCAGAAGTCTTGCTTCCTGTGAATGAGAACGGTTTTGAATACTCGAACATTCCAGTTAACAAAACACACACACACACACACACACACACACACACACCAACCACCCCCAAAACCAACAACACACACACAACACACACCCCACACACACACACACACACACAACACACACCATCATCATCATCATCGATGAACGAAGAGGTGTTGTTTAACGAAGAGATAAATAAGGTACAGGATCTCAGACATTGTACGCTTGCATTCGCTTTTTTAGAATTTTTTTTGAGTGTCGTTTGTATCCCCAGACTTTCCTTGGGGGCGGGAAAAAAATGATAAACCAAAGAATGAAGAAAAAAAAAAAACGAAAATATTTTAGAAAATTTTGAAATGCTTTGTTTGC
>NC_051390.1:31007484-31009984 GCF_015228065.2 Penaeus monodon
GAGAGAGAGAGAGGAGAGAGAGAGAGAGGCAGAGAGAGAGAGAGGAGAGAGAGAGAGAGAGAGAGAGAGAGAGAGAGAGAGAGAGAGAGAGAGAGAGAGAGGCAGAGAGAGAGAGAGGCAGAGAGAGAGAGGCAGAGAGAGAGATTAATTTCTTCACTAAAGTAAGAAACCTTGTTGTTTCTGCGTGGTGTCTCGATTACATCCGGGCTCTTTTAATACTTCCTTCTCCTCTGCATTTCCTTATTAACCCCCCCCCCCCTCCATGTGCATTTTCTCTCTATCCTTGTAACCGAGACTTGGGGGGCACAGCATGCAAGTTCAGGAATGGTTTGACTCGTAGGTCAGGGAGGCATCCTCGAAAGGAGGGAGAGAGGTGGGGCGAGGGCGGGCGGGGTGTTGGTACCGCTTGTGCCTTCGCTCGCCCGCCCTTGGTCAGTGAATGACGCCCTCATTGGCGCTCTGTCGCAAGCTGCCCCTCCCACTTTGTTCGAGGTCTTGTAATGAACGGAATCCTTTTATTAATAGCTTCGAAACTTCTGCAAGAGGAGAGGTTCGTGTAAATGCCGCTTCTCTCCTTTGAGCGTCGCTGGAACGTGGCAGTCGAGGCGCGGCTCCAGGAAGGAGACAAAGAGCACAGTTGCCGAGCAGGTCGGCCGTGCGAACAGTTAACCTCCGGCCTCGCTTGAGAAATTGTCGAGCAGAATTAGATTGGCGTGACGGTGAGTGAAATCGAGGGAGATTGGAGAATGAAACTGCTGTTTATATCCATTTTTTATTCGTTTGCGCAACTGATCCGGCAAGCGGACGCTCAAAAGTGAGCTTAGCAAAGACCAAACGAAAGAGAGAAATAATGAATATGAAAGAAAGAGGCCACAGGCTTTATATAATGTCAAAAGGGATGAGCTTTTATTTTGCAGAGGATCTTTTCTTGCTATGCTTTTCGAATTAATATTTAGTAATATCTGTAAATATATTTTTCTTAATGTATATAAAATAATGAACTGACGCAGTTATGATATTCAGAAAAATTGCCCTTTATTGCACAAAATCTTAATATATATTAAGGGGAATACCTACGTTGCTCACCTTGAGGTGAAGGGAAGGGAGGGGTACCAGCAAGGTAACTGTGTGGCACATATTCTCTCTCTCTCTCTCTCTCTCTCTCTCTCTCTCTCTCTCTCTCTCTCTCTCTCTCTCTCTCTCTCTCTCTCTCTATCTCTCTCTCTCTCTCTCCTGATGCAAGTTTCGCCTCTCACTCTCTCTCGCTCTTTCTATCCATATCCATCGATCTATCTATCCATCTATATATCTCCCTGCCCACTCCCCCTGTACGTTTCTCACTCCATTAACCTGGTTTTCGGGCGAGAAACATTCCTGCCCGACCCCCGACACCGGCCAAGCGAGCGGCTGCAGCCATGTTCTCAGGTAGTGCGAGGGGCGCGGGCCCATCGCAAGAATAGTGACTGAGCGGTCTTGTGGGAGCATAGTTCACACGCACGCTGTGTTAACTGTTTGTTAGCTGTGCACTAGAAAGCTGCTGAAACTAATAGCTACACGATAGAATGACACCCTGCAAAGTAATGTTTATTGCCTGATTTTGTTGATCAGCTTTGACTCGTTTACTGACATATAAAAGTTCCTTTCTAGGTCGGACACTGCTTACAACTGTTACCTCGCCTGTCTAAATTTCTGTTATATACCACGGCCGAGGATATGCTGCGGATGTAAGTGTTCACACACCAACGGTTGGTGTGGCCGAACTCACTCCAAGGATGGCATTTACCTACCACACACACGAACGCACGCACGTACGCAAGTATGTACGCACGCACGCAAACACGCACACATGACCTATACAAGAAGGCGATGTATATTACTGAAGAGCACTTGTATCCCATCGACATCAGAATCTATCCTTCAACTTGTGACTGCTTCCTCCTCCTCTCTCTATCTTTCATGCCTTTCATTATCTTTATCTTTCTGGAAGTAGAATTGACCGGGGGATTACTGGGAGATTAGTGAGGCGAGAGGGAGAAGAGGGCATCGCCGTCAGAAAGGAAACATATTGTGACGAAACATTCGCTCGTATTTAAATGCACTTTCCATCCGCATGGACGCGATTCTTTTTTTCTTACGGCGCGATCATATCACTTGGTCCCTTCCTCGCTCGCTCCCTTCTCGTCTCCCCGCGCTGGATGTAGGCCACGAGGACTTGTGTCAAATCTCAATGACCGGAAGTCGTGCCGCTGACTCTCCTTATCAACCACCTTTCACTCGATCGGTATGAAGTTGCATGACCCTTCCTCTGCTTGGTATCCTTTCCGTCTCTTGATTCGGTTCTCACTCCAGCTTGGGCAGTTGTTCATGGACAATGTGTCTCTGCAAGAATAGACGTATGGTGTCTTCCTTATTGCATTTGATAAATAAAGTACTTACCCTCAGAAGCAGGCTGCTTCCAGCACCGACTGACACGCTCTAGTCATCAAGGTCACGATGTGAA
>NC_051390.1:31017484-31024984 GCF_015228065.2 Penaeus monodon
GGAGGAGAGAGAGGAGAGAGAGAGAGGGGAGGAGAGGAGAGGAGAGAGAGGACGAGGTAGGGGAGGAGTGAGAGAGAGATGAGAGAGAGGAGAGAGAGGAGGAGGAGAGAGAGAGAGGAGAGAGAGAGAGATGAGAGAGAAGGAGGAGAGGAGAGAGGAGAGGAGAGATGAGAGGGAGAGATAGAGGAGATGAAGAGGGGGAGAGGAGGAGGAGGACGAAGAGTGTGAGACGGGCGAGAGGGGGGGAGGACCGGAGATGAGAGGAGAGAGAGAGCGAGGAGAGGAGAGAGGAGAGAAAGAGAGAGGGAAGAGAGGAGAGAGAGGGGGAGGACACGAAGAAGAGAGAGAGAGGAGGGAAGAAGAGAGAGAGAGAGAGGGACGGAGAGAGAGAGAGAGGTGAAGGAGAGAGAGAGAGAGAGGGGGGAAGAGAGAGAGAGGAGAGAGCGGGAAGAGAGATGAGAGGAGGAGAGTGGAATGCGAGAGAGAGAGAGAGGGGTAAGGAGGAGAGAGAATGAGAGGGAAGAGAGAGAGAGAGAGAGAGGGAAGAGAGATGAGAGAGAGAGAGGGAAGAGAGAGAGATAGAGTAGAGGGAGAAGATGAGAGAGATAGAGCGAGTGCAATCGTAGAGAGAGTATATAGAGTATGTTGAAAGAGTAGAGGCGATGTAGAGCGGGGGTACCGAGAGAGAGAGAAGATGTCGGTGAGCTGAGATCTATATCTCGAGGTAAAGCTGATCGGATTCTATCTGTCTAGTGTGGTAAGACATATCAGCTCGGCGGAGCGATGTAGACCGAGATGAGAGATGATATAGGTGTCGACGCGATAGTATATAGGAGAAGAGGTGAAGTGTGATATCTAGAGATCGCAGGTGTATAGGGTATATGAGGTATAGTAGAGGTGATGTAAGAACTAGCTAGCCGAGCGAGCTGTTGAAGCGCGGTAGAGAGGAGTGCGATCTGTGAAATATCTATCTCTGCGAGGATAGGTTGGGCAATGTGAGCGAGCGCGAGAGATTGTGACTCGCGAGTCTATATGCTATATGGGACATAGAGCTCGCTATTGAGATAGGTGTACTACTAGTATCGTGGTAGATAGATAGCTGTGTCAGACAGTAGAGAGAGAGGATATCTAGTCTGTCTATATCTGTGATATCGACTATTTAAGAGAGGAGATATAGATCGAGTGGCTAGCTCTAGAGAGAGATGGGGAAAATAGAGAGCGAGGAGTCTATATGTAAGGAGAGCTGATGACTTGAGTAGTAGCGAGACAGAGATAGAGAGAGCGTGTAATCTCGTGCTATCGAGGCGCGAGAGAGTGAATAGTAGAGATCGAGAGAGATGATATGACGCTACTGGAATGTTCTACGAGCTATAGATGAGAGAGGAGCGGATCGTTAAGAGAGAGAGATAGAGAGAGAGAGAGATAGCTCTGTAATCTATCTAGAGATCTTGATGAAGAGGGTATCGAGAGAGAGAGGAAGAGAGCGATAGCTAGAGGGAAGAGAAGCGATAGAGCGAGCTGAGATCGAGATAGCGCGCGCGAGAGAGCGAGAAGAGAGTGAGAGTAGCGTAGATCGAGAGAGATGGAAAGCCTGTGAGAGCGATCTATAGAGAGAGATATAGTGGGGTACGAGTAGAGAGAGCGATATATCGCTCTATCTGACTATGAGAGAGAGGCTAGCGAGGAGGCGAGCTTGTGTGTGAATAGATAGAGAGAGAGAGAGAGAGGGAGAGTAGAGAGAGGAGGAGAGAGAGAGGAGTAGAGAGAGAGAGTGGGAGAGAGAGAGAGAGGAGGGAGAGAGAGAGGAGAGAGAGAGAGGGGAGAGAGAGAGAGGAGAGAGAGAGAAGAGAGGGGAACGGAGAGAGAGGGGAGAGAGAGAGAGGAGAGAGAGCGAGAGGAGAGAGAGAGAGGGGAGAGAGGAGGAGATGATAGGATGGGAGAGAAGAGAGGGGAAAGAGCGAGAGAGAGAGAGAGGGAAGAGAGAAGAGAGAGGGAAGAGAGAAGAGAGAGGGAAGAGAGAAGAGAGAGGGAAGAGAGAAGAGAGAGGGTCCAGAAGAGAGAGAGAGAGAGGGAAGAGAGAGAGAGAGAGAGGGGAGAAGAGAGAGAGAGAGAGAGGGAAAGAGAGGAGAGCGAGAGGAGGGAAAAGAGAGAGAGAGAGAGCGAGAGGGAAGAGAGAGAGAGAAGAAGAGAGGGAAGAGAGAGAGAGAGAGAGAGGGAAGAGAGAGAGAGAGAGAGAGGGAAGAGAGAAGGCGGAGAGAGAGGGAAGAGAGAGAGAGAGAGGGGAAAGAGGAGAGAGGGAGGGAAGAGAAGAGAGAAAGAGAGAGAGAGATGGAAGAGAGAGAGAGAGAGAGAGAGAGAGAGAGGGAAAGAGAGAGAGAGAAGAGAGAGAGAGGAGAGAGGGGAAGAGAGAGAGAGGAGAGAGAGAGAGGGAAGAGGAGAGAGGAGAGAGGGAAGAGAGAGAGAGAGAGAAGACGAGGAGAGAGAGGGAGAGAGAGAGAGAGAGGAGAGAGAGGGAGGGAAGAGAGAGAGAGAGAGAGGGTGGAAGAGAGAGAGAGGAGAGAGAAGAGAGAGAGAGACGAGAGAGAAAGGAGAGAGAGGAGAGAAGAGAGAGAGAGAGAGAGAGAGTGCACGGACGGCTTGAGAGAGAGACGAGAGAGAGAGAGAGAGAGAGAGAGAGGAGCGAGAGAGAGGGGGAGAGAGAGAGAGGGAAGAAATAGAGGAAAGAGAGAGAGAGAGAGGAGAGAGAGAGGAGACGGAGAGAGAGAGAAGAGAGGTGAGAGAGAGAGAGAGAGAGAGAGGTGAAGAGAGAGAGAGAGAGGGAGAAGAGAGAGAGAGAGAGGGAAGAGAGAGAGCGAGAGGGGAAAAAGAGGAGAGACGAGAGGGAGAGAGAGAGAGAGAGGGAAGAGAAGAGAGAGGAGAGAGAGGGAAGAGGAGAGAGCAGAGGGAAGAGAGAGAGGAGAGAGGGAAGAGAGAGAGAGGAGGGGAAGATGAGAGAGAGAGAGGGGGAAGAGAGAGAGAGAGAGGGAAGAGAGAGGAGAGAGGGAGGGGAATGAGAGAGAGAGCGAGGGAAGAGAGAGAGAGAGCAGTGGAAGAGAGAGAGAGAGAGGGAAGAGAGAGAGTAGAGATGGAAAGAGAGAGAGAGAGAGGGAAGAGAGAGAGGGAGAGAGAGAGAGGGAAGAGAGAGAGAGCGATGGAAGAGAGAGAGAGAGAGGGATGAAGAGAGGAGAAAGAGAGAGGGAGAGAGAGAGAGAGAGGGAAGAGAGAGAGAGAGAGGGAATGAGAGAGAGACAGAGGGGAAGAGAGAGAGAGAGATAGGGGAAAAGAGTAAGAGAGATAGAGAGGGGAAGAGAGAGAGAGAGAGAGGGAAGAGAGAGAGAGAGAGGAGGTGAAGAGAGAGGAGAGAGAGAGAGAGGTGGAAGAGAGAGAGAGAGAGAGAGAGGTGGGAGAGAGAGAGAGAGGTGGGGAGAGAGAGAGATAGAGGTGGGAGAGAGAGAGAGGTGGAAGAGGGTGAGAGAGGGAAGGAGAGGAGAGAGAGGCAGGAGAAGAACGAGAGAGAGGGAGGAGAGAAGGAAAGCGATGAGAGAGAGAGAGAGGAAAGAGGGAAGAGAGAGAGAGAGGAGAGAGGGAAGAGAGAGAGAGAGGAGAGAGGGAAGAGAGAGAGAGAGGAGAGAGGGAAGAGAGAGAGAGAGAGAGAGAGAGAGAGAGGAGAGAGGAGAGAGAGAGGGAGAGAGAGGAGAGAGATGAGAGCGAGGGAAGAAGAAAAGAGAGAGAGAGAGGAGGTGGGAGAGGAGGAGAGAGAGGAAGAGAGAGAGAGGGAATGGAGAGAGAGAGGGGGAGAGGGAGAGAGGGGAGAGAGAGGAGAGAGAGATCAGAAGAGAGAGAGAGAAGAGATGAAGAGAGAGAGAGAGAGAGATGAAGAGAGAGAGAGAGTGAAGAGGAGAGAGGGAGAGAGGAGAGAGAGGAGAGAGAGAGAGGTAAGAGAGAGAGAGGGAGAGAGAGAGGAAGGGAAGAGAGAGAGAGGGAAAGAGAGAGGGAGGGAAGAGATGAGTGAGGGAAGAGGAGAGAGGGAAGAGAGAGAGGGAAGAGGAGAGAGGGAAGAGGAGAGAGGGAAGAGGAGAGAGGGAAGAGGAGAGAGGGAAGAGGAGAGAGGGAAGAGAGAGAGAGAGGAGAGAGAGAGCGAGAGAGAGCATGGAGAGAGGAGAGAGAGAGAGAGAGCGAGAGGGAAGAGAGATGGAGAGAGAGAGAGAGAGAGAGAGAGAGACCGAAGGAAGGAGGGAGGGAAGGAAGGACAGAGAGACTGACACTCCTTAGAATAGGTAGAATAAGAATAGGAAATGACAGCGTCTTTGGGCTTCGGCATTTATCACCCTAGTAGCAACACTCGTCTTCCTCCGCCTTCGACTGGACAAAGGTTGTTTGGTTATTAATCCTATTTATGATGTATCATTAGGCCCTTTTTAGGATTTGTTTATTAGGTAGGAAATGGGTAATTATCCTTTTTTACATTATATACTGAATTAATGAATAAATCGATAGATAATTGAAATGTGTTGTTGAAAAGCCACTGGGGAGAATCTCGTAGACGCTTCTCCTAGGTAGATTCTTACGACTGAAACCCACCCCAGAACCTATAGCCTGAGGTGAACCCGCTCCCCTAACCTCCCCCATCCCCCTTGCGGCAGAGAGCAGGCTTGGGAGGTGCAGGTAGGCTCTCCCGTGCTCCATTGGGAAAGAGGGGGGAGCGGGTACTTCCTGTCAATATGAAGGGAAACGACATATTTAGGTATATGGGTTGAGGAAACATTAGTTTGGGCGGGAATTTTGAATTTTGATGAGTGTTCGTCTGGAAGAGAAATCGCGGATTACAAACGTGATTACTATTAAAGAGTAACGAACTATTATACTAAGCCTGGGCTACTCAACTACTATAAACAGAGGTCCAGATAGACAAGTCCCAATATATGCAGAGGTCCGGATAAATATTTTATATGCAATCATGAAAAAAATCACCAATCTGAGTACTTCATAGTGTTCCCATATGATTTTTAATAATTTCATACTCACTGTCCTCCTGGAGCCTGGGGTCTCCTCCTGGAACAACACTCAGAAGGTCCGGATTCTGACCGCGCGCCGCCAGCTGAGTAGCCCTGTACTAAACAGTTAGAAGTCATTATATCTATTTATCTGTCCGTCCGTTTATTCATCTCTCTATCTGTCTATCTGCATATTTATCTATCTGTTGTGTGTGTTCTGTCTGCCTATCATGTAACGTAGATATGTGTATTTTAAAGATATAGTGATATATATATATATATATATATATTATAATATATATATATCGATATCTATAGATATAAGAATATATATAGCAATCTAATAGTATATTGGATATATATAATAGATATTTGTGCAATTAATTTGACATATATATATAATTATATATATATATAATATATATATATATCTCTATATATAGATATAAGAGATGTATGTATGTATGTTTTCTCTAGGGGCTGACCACGACAAGTCCTTTTTGGTATTCAATTTCTCCATGACCCTCTATTCTCTGCTAATTCACTTAACATGCCCAGTCTTTTCCATGGGACTGAGGGCCATTTCCTGAGATTTGTGTCATAAGTGCAGGCTGAATTCCCGTTGCTTTCCCTGACAGTGTTTTTATTGAGACACTGTCTCTAGAAGGATTGCTAGCTAAGGCTAAAGAGTACCCTCTATCCAGGGGTCGGCAACCTGGAGTCCTACTTGATATTCATATAACAAATTGGCTCGCAATAGCCCAACCGATAGCAGCGTGTAGCAAATTTGCATGGCTGAGATCGCCTGGAAAACTGCCAGGGAGAAAAAGACCCCCCCCCCCTTCCCCACAGTTCCTTTGTCTGTGCAAGGTGTTACTGCTGTCGCATCCATCTCCCCCTTCTCCCCCACCCCCTCTGATCCACTCCGGCACGTAAACTCCTTAAGTAATAATTTCTTCGACTTTTCAGACAATTGTTTATCATTATTTTGTCATTTTTAACTAATGGTATATAAACTGTATTATAACACAGTCTAAATTTATAGTTATATTAGCTGCTCCGGCAAAATTGTCAGGAAAGCTTGTGTGTGTCGCGTCACTGAGGATATAAGGATGAGTCTCATACAACGCTGGACAATGCAATAGTCAGAAGTAATTTTTTGATACTTAAAATACATAATGCTATGCTCTGGCAACAGTAGACATTTCTGTTGTGTATTCATCCGCGACCCCTGGCTCGTAGGTTATGTTTACTGATTTACAGTGATAGAGAGCGCAGGCGAGTTAATTGTCTCTGAGGATATTGAAGGTGGCGGGAAATCGTGGCGTTGGCGCTCGACACTTCTTGCATGGCAGACATTAAATTAAATAATCCGAAATCCATCATAGCAACAGCTGATATGCAAACCACGCCTCAGAATATCGTGGGTATGCTCACCTTTTGATAAACCCGTATATTCATACTCAAAATATGGAAACCTCTGGCTTTACCGTAAGGAGAAGGAGGAGCACTGATATACGTGAGCTACATTTATATCATTTCGGGTACTGTTTGTGTAATAAGTAAAAAAAAAAAAACAACTACTGAAAGCATATTAAATGGTATTGATATCTTGACGTGTTGAAATGTTTCGCACAACATATAGCACTTGAAATGACGATAATAAATGCTTCATAAGTGAAAATTTAAGAAATGGACTCCATGTATAATTGTCAGTTACTGGTAAATTAGCGGATTATATTGTTTAGCAAACAGCAACAAATCCTATCCAATGAAAACTTCAATCTTTTAATCTGACGTCAATCTTTTCTGACTAATCATAACTCTTTTTTTCGGAAAACCCTGCCCTTACCCATGTTCACTGTGTCTGGCCGCTGTCAAAACAAGTGTGCGCATGAAAAGAATATATTGCAAGCCGGCTGAGTTTTACAAATCGCGAAATATATCTGCCCCTGGAAATACTAACACGTTGAGGTCGACGTATTATGAGGTGCAGTAAAGGAGGTGCACCGATATAAGGTTTGTACAATTTAACTTACATATAATGAGAACCGGAAAAATTACAATAATACACGCAGTATTAGTAATTTTTTTTTTACCGATTTGGCATTTGCAACGACCGCAGCTGAATGTCTCAGCGCGCGACGAAATCGGGCTAAAGTTTTCGTAGTTACGTGGGACGGGCATTAATTATAAGTTACGCGGCGTGAAATCCCACCACAGCCTGCGAACTATTTTGGGCTCAGACAAAGGTCAATAAATTCCATCTTATATTTTAAGACAAGTATAAGTATTTTTATTGGTATGGTTTGCTTTGCTTTGTACTACTATTTATCAACGAAACAATCAATAAAATACCGTTGCTAGTTGAGAAACAATGAAGACTTATGCATAAATTGATACGGTCATCAGGAAACTTTCGAAACGCATTTTCATATCAAAAAGTTGCTTTTGTCCAGTCATGATT
>NC_051390.1:31027484-31039984 GCF_015228065.2 Penaeus monodon
ATATATATATATATATATATATATATATGTTAAGAGCAAGGGACAGGGAGAAAAGGAAAGAAATACCGAAAGAAAAACAGTGAGGTAGGGAGGGAGAGAGAGAAAGAGGGGAGAGAATAGAGAAACAAAGGCAGAGAAATAAACAGACAGACAGATAGATAGGTAGATAAATAGGTAGGTAGGTAGGTAAAGACAGAGAGAGATAGATAGATAGAGAGAGAGGGGGGGGGGAGGGAGGAAGTTGGACAAAATCCTTTGTTCGCCACAACCAGCCGAATCGTGAAGCACCAAAAATTAGCGGAAGTAAGGGGGGGAGTGAACAGCGGCTTCCCCTTTTCGCTTTCCATTAGTCCGCTTCCTCTGCTGTTCCCCTTGCCTCTCTTACCCCTCGTTTCTACCCCTCCGTTATGCTCCATTTCCACCCCTCCCTTATCCCTCTTTTCCTCCCATTCTTATCTCTCGTTCCCTACCCTTCCTATCCTTTATTCCCTACCATCCCTTGCTCCTCATTCCCCCCATCCTTTCCTCCCAGTCCCTCACCTCCTTTACTCTCGTACCCTCCCCTACTTTCCCTCCATTCTCTCTTCTCTCTTCCCTCCATTCCCTTTCTCCCTCCCTCCATTTCCCCTGTTCCCTCCCTCCTCCGTCCCCTTCCGTCCTTTTCCTCCCCTCCCTTTCTTTCCCTTCCCTCCATTCTCTCCCCTCCTCCTCTCCGTCCCCTTCCCTCCTCTCCATTCCTTCCCCTACTCTCCCTCCCCTCCCCTCCCCTCCTATCCATTCCCTCCCCTCCCTCCTCCTCATTCCCTCTTCTCGTTCATTTCCAACCCATGATGATAAGCGCCACTTTGCGTGCTGATTCTTGAAGAGATAATCAGCGTCTCATCTCAAGAGGGAAGAGCTTCGAACTTTGGACGGGAGACAAAAACAATGAACAGGGACCTTAATATTCCTTAATTATTCCACAAGATTACCGTCGTTATTTTTTGCCCACTTATCCATTGTTATTATTATCAATCGGATATAGCCACGGCTTGAGCCAGAAGATGGCAGTCCAATGGAGTGGCGCTAATGGCTTTGGTCCGCTCAGTTTCTGTCACGCACTTTCTTGGTCGCCGATAATCATTCTCTCTTTTACATTTGCGAAAGTTATTTTAATAATTATTCTTTTTCTAGTACTGCTATTGAAACCAATAATTTTCTTTCATTATTCACAAGTGGGAAAGAAATCAAAGTCGTTTGTCTCACAAGTGCACGCCGGATGTAACGGACCCTCTGACCAAGCGTGAAGGGAAGCGGGACCTCAGAAAAGTGGGAAATGGAGTGAAGAAGTCTTTTGTTTTATCCATTTTTTTCACCGAACTATCAGGACGGAAACTCATATAGAAGTTGAATTCACTCGTCTCGACAGGGTGACTAGATGACTAACCTGGTTAGAGTCATCACGGTTTTTTCTCTCTTATCCACCCCCCCCCTTCTCTCTCTCACACTTTTGTTCTCTCCCCCCCCTTCCCCCACTCTGCCTGCCGCTGTTCTGGTTCTCGTGTCTCGTGGCCCATGGGCTTGCGAGTGCTTCATTACCTACCCGCGAGGCTTTGAAATCTCCGTCGGCAGGATTTCTCGAGCTGATCGCACAAGACAATACACCTTGTAAAAGTTATTAGCTTATCACACAGCGTAAAGCGAGAGATTTTTTTTTGTTAGCCATTACTGGAGAGGCCTTACGTGGATGATGATATTGATAAAAATAAGATTGAAATCTTTATTGATTCATTTACGTATGACTTCATCATATTAGATTCTATTTATTCTGCATTTATAAGAGTAGATGCCATTTTTGTTCTTAACATATAGTTCATGTTTGTTGGCGTGTTATAATTTTGTTTGAATTTTAGAAACATTGCGCTGACTTTAAGGCCTTTGTGTTATTTGGCAGTGAGTGAGGAGTGAGAGGACGTGTTTGCTGGTGCTTACGCAGAGAGATTCTGTCTCTAAAGTATTAGCACTGTTTATCTTGAACGTCTGGCAGTGAATTCGTGAAGTTTGCGTGTGATCGGATACTTAAAAAAACACTAATTTCTGCAAAAGGAAGATGAAGCGGGTTTACGTAATTGTGTTGATACACGAGTTGTTACATTAGAAAGATGTATGCCTTTTGAAAAAAGAAAAAAAAATATATATACACACATACATACATACATATATATATATATATATATATATATATATATATATATATATATATATATATATACAGAATGTTGCCACTGCATTTTTTTTACCTTTATGGAAGCATAAAAAAGTATTAGTTTTACTCATCTTAAGTCTGTTTACCTTGTGTAAGTGATTTAAAAGCCCCTTGATTATAGTTCAGTGTCACTTGTAATGTGAAATCGTAAGTAAACTACAAACAGTATTATGTAGATCATTTCTACAATTTGCAGAATATAGTTACAGAGTCTTATCTGTTGTAAGAGTGAAAAAAGTGTTAACAGGCTATGGCCTCTGATTTTGTGTCAAAAAATAATACAAACTTATAATACAACGAAATGTATGATTAAATGCACTCTTATTGTGTGATAACTTAAATGAGAAACATTTTTCGATGTTGAACTCGTGTTGCCCGTTAATGACCCGACTTCTTGTAAAAAAGTCCCGGTTTTTCCTTTTCTGAATGTTTTGGGATCATCCACTACACGAATCCAGATTTTAGTGTTGAGCCTTGTGCAGTAAAAGAGGTCGCATGATCATAACATTTCCCCCTCTCGGGCAGACGCGGCCGCGCAGTGAGAGCGGTTGGAGCAGCGCCAGTAACTAAAATCATGCGGTTTGTGGCGCGGATGTTTGAAATATGTTGCAGGCCTCCGTGCGTAGAAGTAATGGCCACGCATCACGTATCGGGGGGCGGGGAGGGGGGGCAATACCCTTTTGACATCGCTCTCTTAACCTTCTAACGATTCTGTTAGACATTGCTTCAGCGCTCTAGTCCCAACCATGTCTTCAGTGATAACCCGTCCGTAAGGCAGCTGGCACTAACCACGCATTTGCGGCCTTGAATGCCTAACCTGACCCGTGCTGTATGCTTCTCTCTGACCTTCGAAGGCGTGTCTAAACATAACTGATATGACCCTTACTCTAGTCACACATGTATAGCATTTAAGTTAACACTGATTTTCATGATGATGGTGAGGATGATTTTGATGATAATGATACAGGTAATGATGGTGATAGTAATGGTAATACTAATGATGGTAATGATATAAATAATGATGATAATGATAATAATGATTATAGTGATAATAGAAACTGATAATGGCATTGATAATGGTAATAATAATGATAACGATAATGATAATAATGATAATACCAATAGTAATAGTAGTAGTAGTAGTAATGATGAAAATTATAATAAAGAAGATATAGATAATGTAAACAGTGAAAATGAAAATTATTACAATAATGATAATATTAATGGTGATGATAATAATGGTAATGATGAAAATAATGATAATGATAATGATGGTAATAATTGGTAATAATGATAATAATACTAGTAATAGTGATGATGATGATAATAATAATAATAATAATAATAATTATTATTATTATTATAATAATGATAATAATGATACTACTAAGAGTAATAATAATAACAATGATAATGATAATAAGGATAACAATTATGATAATAGTAATGATAATAAGAATGATAATAGTAATAATTATAATAACGATAACAATAATGATAATGATAATAATAATGACAATGGCTATAACAACAATAATAATGATAATGATAATAGTAATGGTAATAATGATTACGATAATAATGATAGTAATAGAAGTAATAACAACAAAAACAAAATCAATAATAATAGTGGTGATAATAATAATAATAAAAAAACTAGTAATACTAGTAATAATACTAATGATAATAATGATAACAGCACAATGATAATAGTAACAATAATAGTATAAACAGTAATAAGAATAATGGTAATGATGATAGTAATAAACACAATAAAATTGATGATAATAGTGATGATGGTAATAATAATAGTACTACTACTAATACTAATGATGATATTGATAATGATAGTGATGATGATAACAATAATCATAATGATAAAGATAATAATAATAATAACAATAAATGGTGATGATGATAATAATGATAATAATAATAATAATAATGATAGAAATGATAACGGTAATAATGATCATAATAATGATGACAACAGAAATAGTAATGATGAAAATAATAGTAATCATAATGCTAGTGATAGTAATGGAAACAATAGTAATGATAATGATAATCATGAAAATATTGATGATAATAATAATAACAATGATGATAATGATCATAATGGTAATAGCGATAATAATAATAATAATAATAGTGATAATAATGATAATAATAATAACAACAACAACACTGATGATAATAATAATAATGATAATAAAGCTAACAATGATTATAACATTAATGGCAATAGTAGTAGTAGTAGTAATGATGATAGTATTAATAATGACAATGATAATGATAACAATAATAATGGCAATGATAATGATAATAATGGTAATAACAGTAGTAGTGATAATCGTAAAAATAATATTAATGATAATGATATTGGCGATAATATCAATAAGAACAATGAAAATGATGATATTAGAGGTAATGATAAAGGTAATAATAATAATAATAATAATAATAATAATAATAATAATAATAATAATAATAATAACAACAACAACAACAACAATAAAAAACTAATAATAATGATAATTATAATAATGATGATAAAGGTAATGATAATGATAGTCATACTAGTAGTAGTAGCTGTAGTAATGATAATGATAATTGATAATAATGATATTAAGGATAATGATAATAACGGTAATAATAAGATAATAATAATAATAATGTTAATAATTATATACTAGCTCCCTGTTCTACAGAATTGTGTAACCTGCATGCGAGAAGGATAAGCCAGATGGGCTAAGCTGAATATCGCTCAGGCTATGAAGGGAGCCCGGCCTGTGCCGATTGATGTCGACTCGATTAGAGTGTGTCAGCTGGTGCTGCCGCGACGGAGCCTACTCCTTACTCACCGTGGCGTCCAGCCATAGCATTGCGGACTTGGAGGCTCGGCCGGAGCACTTTTCGCGTTTCGTGATTTCTTTCAGCGAGGTGATACATTAGGATGCACGTAAAATTCTTGTAAATTAAACTGTTCTTAAAGTATTTTTACTTCAGCTTGATATAGAGGATCAAATCTTCCAATATTAAATCATAATGCTAAACTTCCATGAACCTTTCACTTAAACCTTAAATCCTGTTAGAACATTTAGTACTAATGACCGTTCTATACATAGCTGGTAATCAAAATGAACCCTTTGTGAAGATAAATCGCTGTGGCTTCGAGAAGAGCTCTCGTTAAAAGTAGTATTACTAATTATGTCTTTGCGATTTTGCCTAATTTATTCAGCACAGCAGTGCATAGCTGTCCAACTTGCGTGTTTGGGATAAGCTGCGTCACATCGTCAGTCATCCATTCAAGATGCTTAACGTTCTAGTTATTATTCGTCATCTTTGCTTGTTCTTACAATTTTCTCTGCTGATTTCAGATGGTGACCGAGTGAGCGAACAAGAAGTTTCCAGGAGCAGCCACGTTATAGGTGAGTGTCCAGCCAGGGGCCTGGGAGGGAGGGCAAGGGAACGGCGGTAGCTGGATCTGAATGGACTCATCCGAATGCACTGCCTGATGACTAAGGGGGATAGTTTATGGTTGTATTGTGAACAGAAAAGGAACATGTAAAGAAACTTACACAAAGATTTCTCACGAACGTTTGCTGAGGGGTAATGTTATACCATTCTATTCTTCATTGGAGTCTTCAATGCCGCCACGCGTTTCTAAAATTTGCATCACTAAACCGTAAAGACATTATTACGTGTTACTCATTACATTAAAAAGTAATGAGTGACATAATGGAACGTAAATTAAGAGCACTCGAGTCACTCGGGCAAATTATAAGCTGCACAAACTAAAATGTTTTTGGGCTACTGATTTTCATAGACTCAGCCCATGGCCAGCTTCACTTCGGTAGTGACAGGTGTCCAATCAACTTGTGTCAACATCCCTCTCTTCGCGAAATTTAGTTGGGTTGAAAGTGGCGATTGAAGTGAAAGTTTGGCACGTTCGTTTAGTGCTTATTCAGACAGGCAGTTACGAGTAGTTGCTTAATCCAGTTTTGTTTTGCTTTATTTGTCAAAATTTCGGGCCTTACCCCAGCCGTCAGAGCACCACTTCTGCCGCCCTCTCTCTCCCACCCACGGGCGCGCAGCAGGAGACGAGGGTGTTGCGTTGGTGCATTTATTGTATTGGCTGGCGGATTTTTCTCTTAATGATTAAAGAGAATGGGTATGCGCAGCTAAATGTAAACATGGTCTTGGGTGCACGCTCATTTCTCCTTAGCGGAGGGTTCAAGACTTGTTCCCAATAACCGCAACTCGAGTGTCTTATGACCCTAGGAAGTGGAATACCATTTGTTGTCTCTTTGCCGTAATGATAACCAAGGTTTATTTTTACCTAGAAACTTATTCAAACGGCTGGAATGTTTGATACACCTCTATAACCAAGCTATTCCAAAATATAAAATAGTTAACGGTCGATATTTTGCAGTGCAAAATATGATTATTCACTGTCCGCTTTTCTGAACAATTATTCTGACAGTTATCCTGGGGAATTTATATTTTCTGCGTTTGTGGATTTACTTATGCTTGCAGTGCAACCTTGGTTACACAGGGCGTGCCACAATATCACACCGGGTTCTGGCTGACTCGCGCCGAAGGGCTGTTCGAACTGAAACAGAGTGGCAGTTATGGAGGCAGGCTGGCAGACAAGCAAATGACCTCGTTGACAGGCGATGAATCATTCAAGGAAACATGCAATTCGGGTGATTGACAAGCAAGACAACAGCTGGCGTTAAGATTAGTCGTATGTCGGTAAGAGGAAAGGAAGAGAATTAGGCGATGGGTAAGAGCAGCGTGAGCTCAAAGGAAAATGCGTGAAAGAAGGGGAAAATTCGGGAAGAAACGGCGCTGTAAAGACGAGAAGAGAGAGAAAATGGGGCGAAAACTGGATAGTCATCACAACACGAGTGAAGAAAAGGGAAACCTAAACTGCTATTTACGTAGATCTTGTAAAAAAACGGAAAGGAAAAGCGAGCGAAAGCAACACACGAAAACGCGAGCAGAACATGACGGCAGTAACGGCAGTCTGTTTCAGCTAGAAAGTTGTATATAAAAATGATATTAAGGATGCGGACGGTCAAGTCGATGTCACGCGGGGCTGGCTCTGGGGGGGCTCCCCCCTCTTGCCCCTCCCGCGCCCAGGGACCTCGTTGTAGTGACTCCCAATACTACGAAGCAGAACATAACTATAATTATGGTTTTAAATAACTATAAATTCCCGCTGCCACCACGAGACTGAATGTCTCGACGATCAGGGAGTCTGGTGTTGTGCTCTCTGGAGGCTTTATCAGTACTTGAGGGATCATGCAAACCCGCCGTCGAATTATTAGGTTTATTTACGCAAGTCGAACAAAAACACTAAAAAGGAACAAACACGTGGCATGTAACAAGTAAAAGTAAAACACAAACACATGAAACGTTAAAAAACAAACACATGAAACGTTAAAACAAACACACGAAACGTTAAAACAAACAAACACATTAAACATTAAAACAAACACATTAAACTTTAAAACAAACACATTAAACATTAAAACCCAGACGGTAAAACACGACACGTAACACGCATCACACTACACACATGACAGTACGGGACGCACGACATCAAACTCGGCACAAACACTTCGCTAAGCTAGCTAACCTACGCAAAGGGAAAACTAACCTATACTACTTTCGGTTGTGACGGAGTACCGGAATGCGGAGGTCGGACTTGCGAGCACATACGGGTCAACGGTACATAACCTGCGTGCGGAGGTACAGCGGCCGGCGGGTGAGGAAGCCAAGGTGCTGTCAACCGTCTCCTCCAGAAGTCTGCGTCTCTCTCTTCCTGCTCGACCAAAAGTACCGTGAAGGTAGACGGAAGGTTCCCCGCACGTCTTGAAGATGGCCTAAGTCGGTCGTTCGGTAGTTCACTCGCTCGCTCGCTCGTTCGCTCGTTCGAAAGAAAAACCCTGCGGGAATGGGGGTGCCGAAGGCATAGCGTGGCACAGTGGTGGGGCGTCGTGCCACTACAACCGCCCCCTTCCAGACGGCTAGCCGCCCCGGCTTGCCGGAATCGCCTCCGAGGCCGACGTGAAATCTTGTGGCCCACGCCCTAACACATGCAACGGCCCAGCCAAGATGGGGCTGCTCTGGCGGCTGCAGTATGCATCGCTGGGAACGGAGGGAAGCGGAACCAGGGGCATAGACGGGCGACGGTTGCTTCTGACCGCAACAGAACAGACGGATACATCGATAAAGACTCCAGGAACAGCAAGGAAGGTCCACATACACATGCTTATACGGTCACCCTGGGCATCAAATACGGACACGAGGCATACGCTTCCATGGGCATCCATGAACAGGAGCGAACGTGTGGTTCTATATCGGAGCGTCAGTAGGCAGGATGGGCGTACAGCTACACGAGCATCAAGACAGGAACAGGCATAGGGGCGACAAGCAATTGCATGCAGACTGGCCATACTGCAAAGATCTATACTACTTTCGGTTGTGACGGAGTACCGGAATGCGGAGGTCGGACTTGCGAGCACATACGGGTCAACGGTACATAACCTGCGTGCGGAAGTACAGCGGCCGGCGGGTGAGGAAGCCAAGGTGCTGTCAACCGTCTCCTCCAGAAGTCTGCGTCTCTCTCTTTCCTTCGAGCACACGCTCAAACAGTCCTCCCGCAGCACCTAGTGTTTCAGAACCACTACTTTCGTACATCAATTCTTGCACCTCATGCACGTCCGACGTACCACACGCGCCCTCAACATCATCCATAAACCGTACTCTTCTGGCGGATCCTGTAGGACCGTCAGCAGACGCACCACTCTCATCACTAACACCTTTTTCACGCGCGTCACTCGCATCCATGGCGACACCGTCACTAGTCGTGATCTTTGTAGGTTTTCCGTTACGTAATGGCATGCCTGCTTATCGTCAAAAGGACAATTCACTGATTACTAAAATTAATCAACGGAACACAAGTTACACTATACGCACTTTCTCGACGCAGAGGTGACGCGGCATTCGGCGATATAAACGCACAGGAATAAACAACGCTTACATTAACACATTTACGTTACGAAACAAATACATCGCTTGCGTTTATCACACAGAACGTTGCGTTACCCGCAAAAAAGATACACAATACAAAAATACATCATATAACAAATACACAAAATGCATCAATGTGTGATGCGCTGCACACCTTTGCAGCTTACCGTAATGGGCGGACAAGTACATACAGACAAGTAGACGTACAATAAGCAAGTACTAATTAACGGGGTTTACATGTAACGAGCGGTCGAGAAGATGTGTATGCATTGACAATGACAATACCTACGCCTGACTACGGTCCGTAACATACTAATAATTTGACGGTGTGTACTAATAAAGGTTCGGTAATTAGTGAATTAAAAAGGTGTCACTAAATCCCACCGCTGCCACCATTATTTGTTTGCTACTGTAGTGACTCCCAATACTACGAAGCAGAACATAACTATAATTATGGTTTTAAATAACTATAAATTCCCGCTGCCACCACGAGACTGAATGTCTCGACGATCAGGGAGTCTGGTGTTGTGCTCTCTGGAGGCTTTATCAGTACTTGAGGGATCATGCAAACCCACCGTCGAATTATTAGGTTTATTTACGCAAGTCGAACAAAAACACTAAAAAGGAACAAACATGTGGCACGCAACGAGTAACAAAGCACGTGGCACGTAACAAGTAAAAGTAAAACACAAACACATGAAACGTTAAAACAAACAAACACATGAAACGTTAAAACAAACAAACACATGAAACGTTAAAACAAAAAACACATGAAACGTTAAAACAAACAAACACATGAAACGTTAAAACAAACACATTAAACTTTAAAACAAACACATTAAACATTAAAACCCAGACGGTAAAGCACGACACGTAACACGCATCACACTACACACATGACAGTACGGGACGCACGACATCAAACTCGGCACAAACACTTCGCTAAGCTAGCTAACCTACGCAAAGGGAAAACTAACCTATACTACTTTCGGTTGTGACGGAGTACCGGAATGCGGAGGTCGGACTTGCGAGCACATACGGGTCAACGGTACATAACCTGCGTGCGGAGGTACAGCGGCCGGCGGGTGAGGAAGCCAAGGTGCTGTCAACCGTCTCCTCCAGAAGTCTGCGTCTCTCTCTTCCTGCTCGACCAAAAGTACCGTGAAGGTAGACGGAAGGTTCCCCGCACGTCTTGAAGATGGCCTAAGTCGGTCGTTCGGTAGTTCACTCGCTCGCTCGCTCGTTCGAAAGAAAAACCCTGCGGGCATGGGGGTGCCGAAGGCATAGCGTGGCACAGTGGTGGGGCGTCGTGCCACTACATCGTCAAGGAGAGCGAGGGCGATACTTTCGCGGGACGGCGTCGTTGGCGCTGTCTCGAGGCGCCCACGGAATCCTAAGGCGTTCCCACGCTCTCGAGCGCAACGCCGAGAGCTGTTCGGCGAAATTCACATTGGAGGAATGTGTGCGTTTAAGGGTTTATTGTTGCATTATTGCTTGTTTCAAAAACAACAACAACCATTGCCTGGTGTGTGAAAGCCTCTCCAGACACTGCTTGCGTGAATAGATACATTTACTGTACTGTTAACACTTTCTACCTGATCTTCGGTGGGCGCTCTCTTGATTTTTACCTTGAGTATTATGAATTGATTGCAAGACGGAAATAGAGTCTGTCTATATGTAGCTGGTCTTCAAAAATGAAACGGATATGTAGATAGATTAACAAATAGAAAGATAGATAGGTGGATAGACAGACAGAGAGACAGAGATAGATAGACAATAGATATACAGAGAGACAGACAGAAGGACAGAGAGACAGAGACAGACAGAAGAACAGAGAGACACAGACAGACAGACAGACAGAAAGTATAGACAGACAGATAGATATGCAGACAGATAGACAGGCACAGATAAAGAGACAGGTGGATAAATAGATAGTGTATGCGAATGAACAGATAGACAGGTAGATAGACAGACTAACAGATAAATAGTTAATAGATAGGTAGATTGATAAATAGACCGATATGTGTGTGTGTGTGTGTGTGTGTGTGTGTGTGTGTGTGTGTGTGTGTGTGTGTGTGTGTGTGTGTACATGTGTATGTATATGTATATGTATATATATATATGTATGTATATATATATATATATATATATATATATATATATATATATATATATATATATATATATATATATATGTATATGTATATGTATATATATATATATGTATATATATATATATATATATATATATATATATATATATATATATATATATATGTGTGTGTGTGTGTGTGTGTGTGTGTGTGTGTGTGTGTGTGTGTGTGTGTGTATGTATAGCTAGTTAGCTAGATAGATAGATAGACAGATAAACACTATAAACACATATCTGGTTGATAGACTAGTTGTATTTCCCCATTGCCTTGGGGAACGCACACGCACACGCACATGCACACACACACGCACACACACACACAGACGCAGACACACACGCACACACACACGCACACACACACGCGCACACACACACACACACACACACACACACACACACACACACACACACACACACACACACACACACACACACACACACACACGAGTGCGCAGGCACGCTCCTCAGTAAGTTTGTAATCACATATTCATTGAAGAATGATCTGCGACTGTACTGACACGGAGTCATGCCGTGGAGCGCCATGCATGTTCTCAAGGGGACATGCAACTGCTCGTGGAGGCTTCCAGACAAGGCCACGGCTGCGCGAGGCCGCCCGCTGCGAGAGGAGCTAGACAAAGAGCTAGGCTGATGCGTTGCAGAGGAAGCATGGCGAGGGGGACGGGAAGTCGAGCAAAGATACAAGCAAAAAGGTGAAAGCGGAAGGGAAGGGCAGACGACTCGGGCAAGCGGCGTCTGACAAGATATTCGTAAAGGAGCTCTTCCTTATTGCTGATATTACTTCCCACATTACCGTAACTTCTTTGAGTTAAGTGTCTTTCATTTCACTTTCACATTTTTATGACATTTTTACTAATTTAAGATTAAGCACAGATACCGTGCACTGCAAGCACAGTGCACTGAAGGAAGACGCAACAGAGGTTGTTCCTAAGAGCAGCTGTAATGGAATCTTGCTCCTGGAAAAAAGGGCTACTTGTAAACGCTGCATAACCAGCATAGCCTAAGGCCGAAGGGCTAGATATCCTAGCGTCTCGGCAAAAA
>NC_051390.1:31047484-31049984 GCF_015228065.2 Penaeus monodon
GTAACATCCTGTGGTAGAACCATATTTCTGCAGTTTCTATATTGCGAGTTTCAGCCGTCAGTGTCCAGGACTCGCAACCATACAGGGGAGTCGACCATACAAAGGTTTTACCGAGTCTGATTTTTATGTGCATTGAGAGGTTGCGGTCTGTTAGGATGTTCCGGATTTTGGAGAATCCATCTTTTTGATAGTCCGATTCTGCGCCTGATTTCCTTCTTGCAACGAACATCTGAGGTGACAAGAGCTCCTAAATAACTGAAGGATTCTGTTTCTCCTTGTTTCAGTGGGCAAGTTGTACGACCTCCGATTTTGAAACCACCATGCGTTTTGTTTTCTTGCTATTGATATGGTGGGCAAGACGTTCACTGGCTTCTGCAACAGCCTCAAAAAGCTTTTGGAGGTTATTCACAGATGTGGCCATGAGAACTGCATCATCTTTACAACGAAGGTTGTTGATCTTGAAACCACTGATAACGATTCCCTCCTGATGATCTTCAATCTCCCGCAGGATAACTTTAGAGTATAAATTGAAGAAGTCGGGTGACATCACTCAACCTTGTTGGACACCTCGTTTGATGGGGAACCAGTTGTTCCATCGGATAGGCGGACTGCTTCAAGTTCATCTTTGCAGACTGACTGAATTAGTCTCATATCCTTGTCATCTATCAGGGTATTTGCAAGGATGTTTTGCTGGTGTTGCATGGCTCTCTCGGCAAGTATTCTCATGACCGGAGATAGCAATCCTCGTACCTTCATCCTTCATAAACCCAAACTGGGTCTTTGGTATTTCGGGCAGTTGTCTTTCGATCCTCAGTAGAATGATTTTCAGTAAAGTTTTAAGAATATACAGCATTAGATTAAATGTGCGATAGCGTTAGCACTCGAGTGTTCCTGGGACCTTCGGTAGGGTAAGGAATAATGATTTCATAATTTCTTTTGGTAACTTTTCTGTTTCACAGATATTTAGGAAGTTCAAACTGAGATCCATACCTTTCTCTCCGAAGACCCTGAGTATTTCGATCTATACACCGTCGGGACCTGCAGCTTTCCCAGATTTCATTTGCTGCAGGGACCAACGCACTTCTGATTTCAGAATTGATGGACCAGATGTGACCGACAGAAGGCCTAGTTCTTTTGGCTCTTGTTCACAGTCAAAAAGTATTTGAACATACTTTTTCCAACGAGCATTTTCTCGTGGAGAATGCGGCCGAGGGCTGCACATAGGTTTGTGATTACAACTAAGATTCTTAACTTTATCACATTTCTCCTGCAACCACTTTTCTTCCTACAGTCTTTTCTGTATTTTTTCTTTACTAGTTCGTATTACACGCGCCTTTTTCGTAGCGAGTATATAAGCTCTGTGTGGAACCAATTTGATGAGGACTTTTTCTTTCTGTTGTTCGGGATTGTCTGAGCATCAGCTGCTTGGATGTTTTCAATGAAGGCACCAAAACGATAGACAGTGTCTTTGTTAGAAGCCTCTATTAGATAAAAAAAAAAAAAAAAATCTGGTCTGTTATGTACTGAGTACAAAACTGGGGGCAGTCTTTGCTTTCATATTTTTGAACAACAATCTAAATTTATTATCACTGGACTGCGATGTGAATTTGCGTATGCTCGGGAGTTCTTGATTGCGTTTCGGTATCTTGAACTAATTATAACATAGTCGATTTGGTTTCTGGCTCTATCACCTGGACTTATTCATGTATATCGTCTTCTGGGGTGCACATTAAACCAGGTATTTCTAATGCCCAGACTTCTCCTTATACCAATCTATAAGTCTATCTACACATTCATTCCATTCACCCAAACCGTGCGGTCCAACAGTCTTCCCATCTCTTTCTGAGTCAACATTATAATCATAATTTCATTTGTTTTATATGATGCGACTAATTCATCAAGAGCTGTAGAACCGGTTAATTTGTTGGTCTTCAGCATCTGCAGTGGGAGCATATGCTGCTATGATGTTTACATTTACAGTACTAGCTTTGATTTCAACTAGCAGCATGTGGTTGTTTTTAGGCCAGGACGATAGAATGGGTTTTATTTTTTTTTTCTATCCAGGACCAGAGCCACTCTATTTTCATGTTCTTGACCTCCTGAAAAAAGGATTCTATTCTAGTCTTTCATAAAGCATTGCGCCATCCGACTTCGCAGAAACCTGAGAATATTATCCAGTTTTCCTTGGGCCGGGTTGACTAAACTCTCTCGTAAACGCTGTCTGTCGTAACAGTTACGAGAAGTATCAACGATTTCTCAACTAGCGACGTTACGACCCGTTTCCGAACGCCAAACAACGAGAGCGTTGGGGTCTCGTAACCGTTACGACCGTATTTACTATCGCTAGGTATCGTAGTGCATCGTTTCCTAAAAGAACGGCTCGAACGACCAATCAGCGTTAGCTCGGAAAAAATCGAACAATCACAGAGCATTATCCGCTAAATTAAGGCAGCACGAAAGAGGTCTCACAATAACAGTTCCTTTATAAAAGAAATAACAT
>NC_051390.1:31062484-31072484 GCF_015228065.2 Penaeus monodon
ATGACGGTGGTGAAGAGTGTGTCGCCGCCGCCGTTGCCGGCCGCCAATGTGCCTCGCAGGTACCCTAGTAACGGTTACGTGAAGCATGGGGGCTCTGGCACTGTGTCGGCTGCCACAGGGGCCACCATGTCCTCCACAGTGCGCTATACGGACTGGTTTGGCTCCGTAGTGAGCCGACGACCGCCAGTTCGGCCCCCACTGCCCGCCTTCACGGCTCCGACAGGCCCCGCCGCCCACCCACCGGACAAGGCCGTCGGTGTCGGAGCGTGGGACCACTATGTGACACTGGACCCTGTCTATGAGGCGCCCAGAGTCGTGCCTGTGCAACTCTACACCAACGTGTGTGTGTGCCCAGACCAGGCCCTCAACACCAAGGGGCGCAAGAAGAAGAAATGCAAAAGGTGCGGGCGGAAGGTGGCCACTGTGCGCAATGCCACCTCTAGCGTTGCCACTAAGGTGCGTCCAGCCATTCCGCTAAGCATGTACCAGCCTGCCCCTGCCCCGCCCCCAACCCCAGTACATCACCCTTGGGGATGGCAGGTCATGGAGGAACGCGTCTACGAGCAGTATGAGGTTAGGACCAGGCATTACTCACGCTCGCCCGCGCGAACTTTAAGCGACGAGGACGAGTCTCCTCCGCCCACGCCCGAAACGGTGCGCAGCGTAAAGAGTGTCCGCAGTGTGAAGAGTGTGAAGAGCAGCGACAGCTCTTCCACTATCACCCGTGAAGCACAAGAGCCGTCTCGGCCAGCCCCCCTTCCTCCAGTCAGCTCTCGCTCCCTCCCTCCTCCACCGGAGCCCCCTGTCCTTTGTGTGGCCCCGTGCAGTGCCAAAGAAAATCACACAGAAGACCTCGAAGGCACCCGGAACTCCATCCTGATTGAGAATCCCTCCGCATACCAGCTTCTCTCTTCCCATCGATCCCACGTTGGCTCTGACACTGATGAGCTCAGTGACAATGCTGTGGACATCTCGACCGATCCGTGGGAGAGTGACTTTTCTCCCTCTGCCCAGGAAAGGGCTCAAGGGAAGCAAGTCAACGTTATCACGATTGGTGATAATCCATTTACTTCTCCTTCTTTCTCAAATGATAACCACACCAGTCACAAGATCAGGATAAACACGGATGAGGCAAATCCTTATATGAACGGTGATATTTTACATGTAGATGATAAAAAGCTGCATACCAATCAACTCGCAGTCACCAACATACAACAGAGTTCTCATATTAATGAAAGTAACTCAAGTGCATACTCAAACAATAGGAAGATCTCGCCTTCTAGTAGTAAGGACGGTTCTACTAGCAGAAATTCCAGCAATAAAGTCACGTCATCAAGTCCTCATAAAGGGCATTCATCTCGTCATAAAGATACTTCTTCCGCTAACAAGAAAATACAGAGCAACACTCACACATCGTGTGTAGATAAAAAGGCACCCTCATCAGTCTCAAGGAAAAAACAGATTGAATACAAAGTTTCTGCAGCAAACGGAATGAATGGAGGCTCACAAGGAGAAGTGAAACATCTCCATGATTCCAGGGAGCTGCAACTAGGAGGTAACTCTGTCCGAATTGCTGGTCAACGAATGTTAGTCCTGACGCCAGGGGCGCCTCCCCCAGACACCCGGTCAGGGTTCTCTAGCGGAGAGGATGATGAAGTTACTGCTGATGATGACACAAGCGACTACCCACAGTCCTCACCAACTACCACAAGGGGCTCTGACTGCGACACTCTCCCAGAGGAGGAAGAGGAGCTGCTACCTCTTGATTCGTCTGGGCTTCATTATGGTCAACAGCATTCTTCTCATTCTGATAAATCTCTCAGTTCAAGTCTAGATTCTTCGGATTATCGTTCTGATACTAGCACTTCGCAGAGCGACCGCTGGATGTCCACACGCGACACCATATATGAAGAGGAAGAGGAAGATCTGGAGGACCCGCCAAAGGTCCAGAATCACATTGATGATGATGCAGAGTCAACTTTGCTTGAGGATGAAAGCGAGAAGGATGAGCCAAGTGTGAGTTCATCGTCTACTACCAGCTCACCTGTACGGCATGAGAGCTTCCACCCTACTCTGTCTGAGCTTCTTAAAGTCAAATCAATTTTGAAAAAACCTTCCTCTGTTGACACCAGTTCAGAGACAGACTCGGATTTTTATCTGCCGACGTTTAATGAATTTAAGCAAAACCAGCGAAAGAAGAAGCAAGTCCAGTTCAGATCCTCTCATGACGTCACAGTGATAGAGGACGCTGGGGAATCGAAGGGCCGCAAAGTGTCCTCTGTCCGCAGTCCAAAGAAAGACAGAGGGAAGGCAAAGGAGAGACAAAAGAACACTTATAATTTACTTGCAGATTTACAGGACGTTTATTCTAGAACTATTAACCCGGTAATTTATAGAACTCATTCAAAGAATGAATTTAGTGATATAAGATTGACCGATATTCCAGTGGCAAATGGTGAATGTGACAGTGAGTATAGAACTCCTGACTCATTCGGTGAAGGTATTCCATCTCGGGAGGAACTCCTGCAAGACTCATGCCAGGAACAGCGGCGGGGCGACAGCAACAGCGACAGCGCCGTCGCCCGGGAAGCAGAAGAAAGGAAAACTGAGCAAGAATTCCGTGAGCAAAAAGGTGAGGCAATTCCCTTGGTATCTACTGCTGGTCTTCCTCTTTTCGGAATATTTTTCTTCACAAAAAGGTTGACATTTAGGTAATACTTATTTGCTAAAACAGAAATGATACTCTTTTGGATTTCTTTAACATCACTGGTTCCCAACTGGTGGGTCGCGACTCCCTTCCGCGGACTAGCCGGGGAAAAGTAAAATTATATCAGTTTGCTAGCCGTTTCCCAGATACAACTGAAAGATATGACTTTAAGGAATATTGTAGTAAGTCAAGTAAATGACCCTTGTACAGATCACTGCCCGGGTCGCGATTTCAGAATGGTTGGGAATCGCCGTGTTACAGCCCTTGTACTTCCTAATCCTTTATTTTGTTTGGGATACTGCATGCTGTGTTTTATCTGCTATCGTTTTGCTGGACTGGACACTAAAAGGCCCTGGTTAAACTTTAAAAATCAAATAACATTTACTTGGCACAGGTACCGTGTAGAGTAAATTATTATTTTTTGGTCTGTTACTGTTTTCATATTATATCGAAGCAGTGTCTATAGACTGTTGAATACTAATTCAGAATAAGGAATTTTTGAATTTAGCATTCAATCGCACCTATATATTATCATGGTCACCATTATCTTTCTCATCTTAATATTTTTGTTATTATATATACTTTCAAGTTGCAGTGCGTTTATACAGACCAGCCACACAAAAAAAATATACATAAACATACCCACCTGCACACGCATATGGAAACATGCACGCACCCTTACACAGAAAACACACATAAATTGACACTCACTCACTCACTCACTCACTCACTCACATACTCGCTTACACACACACTCGGTCTGAACGTGTATTTAAATAGCGTTAACCAGAGAGTAAATATTTTTACACAGTACAACCTATAGCGAACGGTGACATGATCATTTATAAAGAGAAGTTAGGCTGGTGCAGTTCGGAACGCACTAATAACCCGAGCCTTCATTCCCGCAGTGGATGCCCAGGGCTGGGCTGGTCTCCCTCGTAGTCTGAGAGACAGTCAGACCTCGGGCGTGAGCACTGCCGAAAGCTCTTCGCGCCTCCGTCTGTCGTCTTACACAAAGCCACCCACTCAAGTCATCAATGGCTCTACATCAGCGGCTCCCATACCCACACGACAGGCTCCCCTTCCTCCTAGAAATCGCACGCTCAGTCCCCCACGCCCCAGCGTCCCCCCTCCTCCTCCTCCCACTTCTCTCTCTCCCCCAGTGTCTCTGTTGCCGCAGAATGTCATTCCGTCCCAGAGGCCCTTACCTTCTCCCCCTCTTTTAACACCTCCATCTTGTCCACCCCCCCCTCCACCTCCGCCCCAGTCGCCACCACCGTCTCCTCCCCCGCCTCCTCTCCCCACGTCCCCCCCTCCAGCATTAGACGACACCAACCAGATGTCCAGTTTGTCGAGGAGCTCTGAGGATCCCTCCAAAAACCCGACCTTTACTAGCTTCCGAACCGATTCAGACCAGCAGAGTCCTTTTAAATCTGTTAATTCTTATAACTCTCCTTCTTCATCTCTCCCTATATCTCCTTCAGAAATCTCACGGGGCAGTGAGGGTCTTCGGGAAGTGCTCTCACCCATGGGATACGTCCCAGTGTTTGGGGGCACTGAAGAAGCTCGCACAGCCACCATTCGTGGACGTGGAGCTGCCCACGCCCGACCCACTATTCTAGAAGCCTTTGCTCCAACTCCACCCAGTAGTGCTCTCCCTCCTTCCTCGAGTCCTCCTGTTGCCCCGCAAAGACGCAACAGAAACCGTTCGCTTAGCCCCGACGTGCCGGGAGACTCGACCAGGAGCGGACAAAGCATTCTTGGTGGCCGAGGACGAAGGTCTTCCTTCCTCAATAATCTCCTCGGAGATGAGAATCCCTATGAACAGATAACTGATCACATCTATGAGGAGCTGTTATTACGCAACCAATCCCCAAACCATTCCTCTCTCGCGTGTCACGGCAGCTCCAGTAACAGTAACTCACCCCATAAATCCCCCTCTCCTGGAAAATCAATGTTTGAGGGAGCTTCTAAATACGAAATATTAGAGTACCTCCAAGATGCTCGTCGTAGAGTTGCCATTTCTGCAGATGATGATGAAGAAGTGAGATTACAGGTAAGTCCTTTGCATTATATCTAAGTCTGGCTGCTTGTTTGTTTTTTTATTTTAATTTTGCCATTTTTATTTCTTATTGCTCATTGTGCTTATCTCGTTTTAGCGTTTTTTATCTGAATTACTGTTTTTCTTAGCCAAGAGAAATCCTTACTAGTTTGGTTGCATCCCTTGTTTGTAATTACTGTAGTCGTTTTTTATTTGCACAATTATTAAGTTTTTGCTTTTGCTTATGCATCAACGAACCATACATTGCCTATGGATAAGGATGGCTCTGGTAATCTAAGATATACATATATGATATCTGTAAACAAGTTCCTGGTCAAAGACACCTTGTAAGCAATGTATATCCGATAGAACCAAGACAGTTTTGTTGGTAGTTTGAGTGCCTGCCTTCTCGCAGGGCGATGTTGGTCCTCCTCTACCGGTTGAGGTGGACCTGGAGGACGAGGAGGAGGATCAGTTGGGCGTAGAGCCCCCTGAGGATAACTTCACTGTGCTTACATCAAGGAACAGAGGCCACAGGTCTTCTAATATGAGCTCGAACTCTGACTCCTCTGAAAATAGCGGCCTCTTGAGGACAGATAAGGTAAGTAGAGAATACAAGTTTAATGAATGTTCTAGAGGGATGATCAGTGCCAATACAAAAATGAGCTTCCGGGAGGAAACAGTGACAGCCATGGATTGGAAGTTATTCCATTTCCGGTCTTACAAGGTAAGTTCCTCGATAATTGTGGTTTGTCATCGTTATTGAATGGAGTCAACGATTTTATATTCTTATTTACAAAATAGGTAGAAAATGATCTGTGATATTCTAACTATATATACATAGAGTGTAGTGGTTTAATTTGAACATTTGTTTTTCGCTTGGTAGTTGATTGTTTTCTTCCTTCCTTATAATGTATTTAGTTGTACTTGTATGTAATTAAATCAGTAATTCATCAAACTGTCACTGAGAGTACTAGTTTTAAGTGGATGATGCTGTAGCTTTCACGGCGCAGTCCGAATCTGCTGTTTAAGTTCGGCTCTCACGCCCCTAGAACAACTGTTCCTCAACGAGGCTTCTTGCTCCGCAGGAGAGGCTCGCTGCGGGTGAGGTGGAGCGGACGGACTCCGGCGTGGGCTCGGAGACCAGCAAGCCTTCGCTGGTCGTCAGGCGCGGCTACCGAGGCCACGGCGGGATCGCCAGCGCAAAGGAGGGCGACGTTCCTTTGTGTAACGACTGCGACGCTCCCGTGGATACTCGGGTCACGAACAGGTGAGCTCGGGATTAGATTTTGGCTCCCTTTTGACTTAGAATAGATATCAACAAAAATATGTTTTAGTTGCAGACTAATCTTTACAAGAAACATACGAGTAGGTTTTATGCTTAGCGTTTATGAGAGACATATTTTTTTTTCCATTGCCGGGCCTGTTCTGGCAATTTAGTTTTTCAAGGTCACTCTGCTATACAGCAAGCATTCCTTAATTGAATGCTTTCTCTGTTCGTTATAAGTGTAATATAGCAAAATAAGTAATGATAAAAAAATGTATATATATATATATATATATATATATATATATATATATATATATATATATATATATATATATATATATATATAAACATCTCATTCAAGAGCTACATCCATTTAAGTGGATAGGTAACAGAGGGCGCGTACACAGATCCCAATCCGTCTTCCTTTCAGCGGTGTGGTGTACGCGCCGCTGGTCTGCCGCAGATGCTCTCGTCGCCGTCAGGAGAGGAAAGAAATACTGACGGAAATCATGGAGACGGAGATGAAGTACGGAAGGGACCTCAGGGTCATGGTAGACGAGTTTTACAGGTGTGTGCCGAGCCTTTATTAGTCTTGATAAACCAGGTGAATTTCAGATTCAGATAGAAGCACTTTGTTTGTTTGTCATAAGTGTGATGCAGTAAAATAAGTAATGGGTATGGATAAAATATATATATGATGCTATAAATGTTATTATGATAAATAGTATTAGTAGAAGAAGTAATATAATAGTGTTAATAGTTGTGATGACGTTAATAATAATGATAACAGTAGTAGCAGTGAAGAAGAAGAAGAAGATGATGATGATGATGATGATGATGATGATGATGATGATGATAATGATAATGATAATGATAATAATAATAATAATAATAATAATAATGATAATGATAATGATAATAATGAATAATAATAATAATAATAATAATAATAATAATAATAATAATAATAATGATAACAATAATAACAACAACAATAACAATGATAAAGATAATGTTAATAATAATAATAATAATAAAATGATGATAATAATAAAAGTAATAATGATAAAATAATGATAATGATAATGATAATAATGATTGATAATGATAATAATAATAGTAATGCTAATGATAATGATGATAGCAATGATAATAATGATAATAATAATGATAATGATAATAATGATAATAATGATAATAATAATGATAATAATAATAACAACAACAATAATATTATTATCATTATTATTATTGTTATTAATAATGATAATAATGATAAAAATAATGATAATAATAACGATAATAATAATAATGATGATAATAATGATAATAAAAAATGTAGTAATGATACTAATAATAAAATAATGATAGTGATAATGATAATAGTAACAACAATATAATGATAATGATATAATATAATGATAATAGTAGTAATATAACGATATATGGTTATGATAATAATAATAGTAATATAATAGTAATTATAATGATGATAATAATCAGAATGATAATAATGATGTTGATTATGATAATGACGATTTATGTGAGGATATTAGTAAATATAATAATGATAATGATAATATTAACACACACACACACACACACATACACACACACACACACACACACACACACACACACACACACACACACACACACACACACACACACACACACACACATATATATATATATATATATGTATATATATATATTATGTATATATATACACAATATATATATATATATAATATATATATATGAAAAGAGAAACAGCCACAGTAGAAAATGAAACTAAACCGTAACGTTTCGAACTCTTCACGAGTTCCTCTTCAGACGAATAAAATCGATTTTATTCGTCTGAAGAGGAACTCGTGAAGAGTTCGAAACGTTACGGTTTAGTTTCATTTTCTACTGTGGCTGTTTCTCTTTTCATCTTTGTGTACACGTTACTGTGTTTGTGTTTGTGTTTATATATATATATATATATATATATATATATATATATATATATATATATATATATATATATATATATGTGTGTGTGTGTGTGTGTGTGTGTGTGTGTGTGTGTGTGTGTGTGTGTGTGTGTGTGTGTGTGTGTAATATATATCTATCAACCCAAACACACACACACACACACACACACACACACACACACACATATATATATATATATATATATATATATAAAATATATATATATATATATATATATATATATATATATATATATATATATATACACACACCTATATTGCTTCTTGTTTTTCATCCTCCTCCACCTTTCTTTGATAATTACGCATTGACACGATATCTTTAATTCTCGTTGTTCTCCATTCACGCAGACCAATTCTAGTAGCGGGGCTGCTGACTCAAGACCAGCTGGCAAGCATCTTCCTCAATGTGGAGGAGCTGTTGGAACACAACAGAGTCTTTTCCTTTCAGCTGCGAGATGCCTTGGAAATTGCCCTCGACCAGGGGGACGAGGACCTCCTCACCGTCAACGTTGCCAAACTCTTCCTGCATGCGGCCCCTATGCTCCATGCCTTTGAAAATTACTGTGTGAGACAGGTTAGTTGCCATGAGCTACTTTCTAGCGTTAAAAAAAATCTCTTTGTCGTATGATCATCAGGCTGGAACACACAGCAGTACCTGTATCATAGCAGTGATACATGTAATTAATGACTGACACAAGAGATTGTTGCGTGCATCTGTCAAAGGTTCTTCTTTCCGTTTTTCAGGGCTCGGCGTCTCTGTTACTGCAGACATTAGAGAAGGAGAAGGAACTGCTGAGGATATTCCTAAAGGTGTCCCAAATGGAGAACACATTGCTGCGTCGTATGAATTTGCATTCCTTCCTCATGGTGAATGTTTATATCATGTTATTGCTAGTAACGACATACGTTATTTGAAAATGCTAATAGTATTTTTTACTGTAGCTTAATTTGAAATAATGTTAGTATATATTATTTTTTGTTACCATAGTAATGGTATGTCTGTTCTCAGAAACCATTTTAAAAATTGAAAACACAAAGATCTGGGATTTTTTTCGTATAATCGAAAAATCACTATTGTTTACAGTTATAGTTATAGTTATAAATAACGTTCCAGGTTCCAGTTCAGCGTGTCACAAAGTATCCCCTACTCCTGGCGAGGCTGTACAAGACCACGCCTCCAACACATCCTTCAAGAGAAGACTGCCGTCGGGCCAAGGAGAAAATCGAACTTCATTTGCAACACATGAACGATGTACGTAGAAGATCTTTTCATCCTTAGAACAGATATGCAGATATTCACAATCACCTTTTTGACAATATCGCCAATAACGATCGTGACATCACCCTTTAGGAAACGAAGGACGTCAGTCCAACCAAGCTTTGGCGACGGATCTCCATGAGCGTCGGGAGTGGAACCCCCCTGAAGCGTTCTCCTCAACCTCACGACTATTCTACAAACCTCAAACTCCGAAAGGTAAAAGTTGTGGCGCACCTGCGGCAAGGGAATGCTTCCCAAACCTATAAATGACCAGATTCACCACTATCATTTACACTTCACTACAAATATTTGGCATACTACATTCGTTAATAAATTAGAGTTGATACAACTTCATATCCAGCATTTGTGGAGAGTAAGAAGAGAGGAAATAACGTTTTCTTTCTTGTGCACAGTTGGCCCTGGAGGTGCTGGACTGGAATCCGGAGGAGGCCAGTGTCGTCAGGGAAGGACGGCTGTTCTGCCTTACGCCGGACTCTAACAACTGGACAAGGCGCGGACGCTCCCTCAAAATGGCATCAGTACATGTGCTGCTCGTCACCCATGGCTCGGTGAGCAGTTTGGGGACGTCCCCACACATACATGCACATGCTCTCTTTCTCTCTTACTTTCTCTCTCGTACTATGGAAGCCTACAACGAGAAATCCGTATTTCTCCTTACTCATTTCCTCCCTCTCTCCTTCCTTTATCACCGGGTTAGCTTCTC
>NC_051390.1:31077484-31079984 GCF_015228065.2 Penaeus monodon
GGTTTTCTGTAGTACTATCAATACTATCTTATATATTTGATTTCCGAAATGACAAACGATACAACTTTTCCTGATGTAATGGAGCATTTAAAAGCATTTACTTTTTTTCTTTTTGAGAACGGAAAAACATCTGTCACAATTTTATTTATCTGTTTTCAGTATCTTTCCAAAATTAAATTAACTGCACATACACACCCATCCATCGACCTACCCACCCATTCACGTACGCACCACACACACACACACACACACACACACACACACACACACACACACACACACACACACACACACACACACATACACACACACACCCACACACACACACACACACACACACACACACACACACACACACACACACACACACACACACACACACACACACACACACACACACACACACACACACGTGCGCATAGACACTCACGCATTCCTTCGTTTAGGACTCGCACGACATACGCTGCAACTGCTGCTAAAAACCTGACTAGCAGCTTGAATATCTCACATGCTAGCTGCTTTAGGCTCCCTTCTTTGCTTTTATATTTGCTTATTTTTTCGAGGTCTCTTATTAACAATTACTCAGATATTGTATTTAATGATACAGTTCATCTGTACCATTCGTCTTCATTTATTCATCTGGTTCTAGTTATAACCGTTTTATGTGATTTGTTACAAATAACATTGTATTTGTATAATGAATGTATATAGGGCTGTACACGGATAAAATTGTATATATCGAATTATTCTGTATTTAATGTATCATTAATAAACAGATACAACAGGGAAACGTTTCATTTGGTTTCCCCTTGTGCGTTGTTACAATCGCATTCAAGCAGTAAGGGGAAAATTCAATGGTTATTTAACTAAGGGGTGAGCAGTAACTATGTTTGGCATTCGACTAAAAACAATATGATGATCCTATCTTTTCGAACATTTTTTTTTCTTTTAGACATTATTGTATCTTACGATACCCAGACACCTTGAACAAAATTCAGTGCATTGCCCCCGTAATGGGCCAAGTTTCACATAAGGAATTCCAGAAGTACCGGCAGTTGTTCGTGGGGAGCGAACCCGGTGTAATAGCGAGAGGCCTCGCCTCCGCAACAGTCGTTCGGCTGAATCCCCGTCCAGCTGGAAGGGGACTCTGCAAGAGTCTCTGGATGATTATATGAAGTCGGACACACACACATACACATATATATACCACCATCGTATCTACGTTAGACTCACCAAATATATGCAAATCTGTGCATATGAGTGTTCATTCATAAGCACACATGCACGCGCGCGGGTACATGAACACACACATGGATTTGCATATTTGCATACATAATACGATAGTGGTGCCGACTGCTGCTTTGTAGTTCGGTCCGTGTATGGTCAAAGACTATGGGAGTTCACCCTATACAAAACAATCAACTGCCTAATGGCATCTATGAGATTAAAAGGCTTCGGGAACCAACCCTGAGGAAAAATCCGGAGCAGGAGTCCCTGAGGCAGTACGCTGTCGCTTCCGACCTCGTTCTGGCAACTCCTGCGACGCCGCTGGTCACCAAACCGTATCGGTCTATGCCGTTCCTGTGGATCCATCAGCTGCGCGGAGAGAGGGAGCCTGCTGCATGGGCAATAGCTTGCTCCTCGCATTCTTTCGCCCAGGCACTGACTGAGTAAATAATGCCACAGTCGAGTTCGCCTGATGGTAGCCATATCATATATATATATATATATATATATATATATATATATATATATATATATATATATATATATATATATATATATATATATATGACACACACACAGAAACGTGTGTGTGTGTGTGTGTGTGTGTGTGTGTGTGTGTGTGTGTGTGTGTGTGTGTGTGTGTGTGTGTGTGTGTGTGTGTGTGTGTGTGTGTGTAAGTGTGTGTAAGTGTGTATGTGTGTGTGTATATATATATATATATATATATATATATATATATATATATATATATACATATATATATATATATATATATATATATATATATATATATATATACACATATATATATATATATACACACACACATATATATATATATATATATATATATATATATATATATATATATATATATATACATATATATGTCGCATAACCACATCCACCCTTCATTTCCAAACACTAGAGATCCTCCAGGCAGGGTTGTCTCGGGAGGAGACAACCTGGTGGGCAGGGTCATCCACGGGGAAACGAGCTAGGTGCCCATAGCCTGAGTTGGCTGTCGCGGATTGTGCAAGTAACAGGTCCTACGCTCGTCTCACGGTGTAACTGTCGGTTGAACACATGGTTCTGCCAGCTGTAACCTATGACCCGGCGAAGAGACTTGTTACTATAGGTATCAAGACATAACTTTAAGGCACTCAATAGCATCCAAGTTTCACTTCCATACAGGATAACTGGCAGTAGGGCCGCGAAGACATACAACTTGGTTCTTATGCACAGGTACTACCCATGTATATAATTTAATTTT
>NC_051390.1:31084984-31087154 GCF_015228065.2 Penaeus monodon
CTGGAGCATGACGTTGTCAATGCTCCTTGATTGCACTAATGCGTGGAGGATGGCACTCCTTGAGGAGAAGCCACAGATGTTCCATTGCAGAATACTTAGTTTGCGTGCCATGATGTTTCTAAGTGATAGTTACATCAGAGACATCGTCGTATTCGGATTGACAGTCGGAGTCTGACAACTCCACTGTGAGATCCTCACTGCCTGAGGGGTCTCCTTCGGCTGTCAGGCTATCCCTGGGTCCACTGGGGGGTGGAGAGCCTTTGGTAGCTCTGACTTGGCGTGTTTGGCTTTTTCTCTGGCTAGGCTGTTTCTGTGCATTGGCTGGCCTTGCCTGGGCAGGGTCAGCTTGTTCTGATTCAGCTTGTGGCACTGAATCAGCCTGGCTAGGCTCTGCCTGTGAGGGCATAGCCTGGGTTGAAGTGGGAGGGGAGTCTCGACCTGGGGTGAGGGAGAGGATTGGGCTGATTTGGCGCTCTCCATCTTCCTTCCCTTTACGCTTGCAACAGTCTGTTTTAATGTCGTCATGGCGATCTCGACTGCCTTATCTGCCTCTTCCTTGGTCCTGGACAAGGATGCTGCCACTGCTGTGACTACAGCAGTGATCAGGATCGACATGTCCCCCTCGTCGAAGAGCATGTCTTCTGGATCTGGGGAGGACCTTGTGGTGCTAATGGAACCTTTCTTCCTGTGGTTCCTCTGCACTTGTTTTACTTGGGGGAACTCCTGTTTGTCGGAGATCTCCGGTTTCGGCTGGGGGGCAGCTTCCTTCCTCTTAGGAGGTTGGGAAGCCTATTTGCTTTTGTTCCTCCCCCAGACGTAGGTGCCTGGGGGGGCAGGAACAAGGTCTGGTCGCTTCTTAGCAACCTCTTGCCGTTTGTGGGCCGCCTCTTTCCTGACAGAGCAGGCCAGGCTCCAGGCATGATGCCTCTTGGCACAGTTAGGACATTTGGCTGTTGTGTCCTTCTTTTCTTCTTTTTTATGCCTTGATGCACCCTCGGTGTTGTGTGCCTTCTACAACACCACATTTTGGCTTGGGTGTGCAGTTAGCCTGGTGTGTCCGTACTTTTGGCACTTGAAACACCAGTGGGTTTAGGCACATACGTACTTATGTGATAGGTACCCCAGTTACCCAGAAGGGTAGAGCTTGGGGTACCTTTCATGGTCACCAGGACTTGCCTGGTTGGAGTCCCTTTCCCCCTTTGACAATCGGGAAGCCTCCACAACCTGTGGGTGTGATGCGATCACCTCCACATCATACGAGACTGAGAAGCCAAGTAGCACCATCTTTACCCTCTTTTCCTCGGGATTCAGTGGCGAGAGCTCACTTCCTCCCATCTTTTAGCTCCTTTGTTTCCTTCAGGAAACAAAGGATGGCCTGATCTTTGGGCATGATGATCCTGCCTGATCTCGCGCAACCCGGATCGGCAGCCGGGTTTTGCGCTGGCTCTCCAAAGCCCTGACCATTTGTAGGCATTGTCGAAGCCTTCGGGGTTTTGGGGGGGACCTTGAACACATGCATGCACGCACACAACAACACAAACACACCACGCACCAAAACCCACACACGCACGCACGCACGCACGCACGCACGCACACACACCCACATGCACACCACACACACGCATGCAGCACCACCCCAAGCACGCACACACACCCCACACCACACGCACGCACGCACGCACGCACGCACACACACACACACACACACACTGCCACCACTGGGTACCCAGCGCGAAAAAGGGACAGCTCTGCATAAGCCTCCCCTGAAAGTTCACAGCCTCTCTTTCATTAAGACTTCTGCAGGGCCACCCATGGAAACTGGGCACCTTGCGGTCCCAGGCTAAACTGTGGGGGATCTCGGAGCAGCAAGAAGCCCCAGAGGTATGAAGCCATGGCCCACCAGCGTGTGAACACGCCCTGATTCTGTACCAACTCATGCCCCTTAACCACCCTGGGGTAATTGGGTGGCTCAGGGGAAGTTGGCCTTGCCAGCCCTCCTCCCTCCAGATAACTCACTGGCAACTACCAGTATAAATGGATAAGTCGGGGCGAAGGGTGCTATCCCTCCCACCCAGCAAGCAAATTGGGCTGTGGGTCCAATTGGGAGGGCAAACGTTGGGGCGCAGGATGGGAACAAGAGTTATTTGTCCTGCCTGCGCCTGGCGGCGCC
>NC_051390.1:31094754-31114754 GCF_015228065.2 Penaeus monodon
AAAGCAAAGGGAAAAATTAATATTTTTGACAAATGGAAACCTTAAACAAAAAAAAAAAACAAAAACAAAAAAAAGACGTTTTTAAAAATTTAAATTCAGGGGAAGTGTCTACCAACTTTTTTTCCAAAAAGTAATTCTTTTCTAAAAGAGTCCTTGTGCAGTTTCGCTGAATCCTTAAAATTCATCTTCATAGGAACCTATTTTTCGCATTTTTTTTTCTAATCAGGCACACACAAGATAATATCGTTTTTTAGTACTATAAATACTTCTTAATATTTGTTTCCAAATGAAAACGATACAAATTTTCCTGATGTAAAGGAGCATTTTAAAAACATTTACTTTTTTTCTTTTTTAGAAAGGAAAAACACGTCACAATTTTATTTTCTGTTTTCAGTTCTTTTCCAAATTAAATTTAATGCACAACACACCCCTCCATCGACCTACCACCCATCACGTAGACCACACACCCCCACACACACACACACACACACACACCACACACACAAACACACACACACCAAACACACACACACACACACACACACACACAACACACACACCACACACCACACACACACACACACACACACACAACACACCACACACACCACACACACACACACACACACACACACCACAACACACAGGTGCGCCTAGACACTCACTTCATTCTATTTGCGTTTAGGACTCGCACGACATACGCTGCAACTTCTGCTAAAAACTGACTAGCAGCTTGAATATCTCCACACGTGCTAGCTGCTTTAGGCTCCCTTCTTTGCTTTTATATGTGATTATTTTTTCGAGGTCTCTATTAACAAGTACTCAGATATTGTATTTAATATACAGTTCATCTTACCATCGTCTTCATTTATTCATCGGTTCTAGTTATAACCGTTTTATGTGATTTTGCTTACAAAATACATTGTATTTGTATAATGAATGTAGTATAGGGCTGTACACGGATAAATGTATATAGTCGAATTATCTGTATTTAATGTACATATAAACAGGATACAACAGGGAAACGTTTCATTTGGTTTCCCCTTCGTGCGTGTTACAATCGCATTCAAGCAGTAAGGGGAAAATTAAATGGTATTTAAACTAAGGGGTGAGATAACTATGTTTGGAATCGATAAAACATATGATGATCCTATCTTTCGAACACCTTTTCTTTTTTTTCTTTTAGACATTATGTAATCTAGATACCCAGACACCTGAACAAAATTCAGTGCAATTTGCCCCCGTAATGGGGCCAAAGTTTCACATTAAGATCAGCTAATGTACCGGCAGTTGTTAGTGGGGGCTAACCCGGTGTAATGCGAGGAGGCCTCGCCTTCCGAACAGTCGTTGGCTGAATCCACGTCAGCTGGAAGGGACTATGCCAAGAGTCTCTGGATGAGTATATGAAGTCGGAACACACACACATACTACACAGAATTATACCACCATCGATCTACGTTGACTCACCAATAATATATGCAAATTCTGGTGCATAGAGTGTCATTCATAGTCCAAACATGCACGCGCGAGGGTACATGACACACACACATGGATTTGCATATGTGCATACCATAATACGATAGTGGGCGCACTGCTGCTTTGATTAGTTCGGTCCGTTTATGGTCAAAGACTAGGGAGTTCACCCTATACAAAACAATCAACTGCCTAAATGGCATAGATGAGAGTAAAAGGCTTCGGGAACAAACCCTGAGGAAAAAAAGCCGTGAGCAGGAGCCCTGAGGCAGTACGCTGTCGCTTCCGACCTCGTTCTGGCAACTCCTGCGACGCCGCTGGTCACCAAACGTATCGGTCTATGCCGTTCCTGTGGATCCATCAGCTGCGCGGAGAGAGGCGCCTGCCTGCATGGAAATAGCTTGCTCCTCGCATTCTGTCGCCCAGGCATGACTGAGTAAATAATGCCACAGTCGAGGATCGACTGATGGTGAGCCAATCACTATATATATATATATATATAATATATATTATATATATATATATATATGATATATATATATATATATTATATATATAATGACACACATACAAGAAAAACGTGCGGTCTTATATTTTGTGTGTGTGTGTGTGTGTGTTGTGTGTGTGTGTGTGGTGTGTGGTGGTGTTGTGTGTGTGGTGTGGTGGTGGGTGTGTGTGTAAGGTTGTGTAAGTGTGTGTGTGTGTGTGTAAGATATAATATATATATACTATATATTAATATATTATATATATATATACATAGAATTATATATATAGACTATAGATATATATATATATATCTATATACACAATATATAATATATCTACCACACACATATATATATATATCTATAATATATATAATATATATATAGATATATATATCTATATAGTATATATACATATATATGTCGCATAAACAATCCACCTTCATTCCAAACAATAGAGATCCTACAGGTCAGGGTTGTCTCGGTTTTTTTCTTAGAACAACAGGTGGGCAGGGTCAATCCACGGGGAAACGAGCTAGGTGCCATAGCCTGAGTGGGCTGTCGCGGATTGTGCAAGTAAACAGGTCCCCTACGCTCGTATCTACGGTACAATGGTCGGTTTGAACAACCATGGTTCTGCCAGCTGTAACCTATGACCGGCGAAGGCGACTGTTTACTATAGGTATCAAGACATAACTTAGGCACCTCAATAGCATCCAAGTTCACTTCCATACGGGATAATCTGGCAGTAGGGCCGCGAAGACATACAAACTGAGTCTTATGCACAGGTACTACCCATGTATATAATTTAATTTTCAGTGCCTTGGATATCCTCGCACTAAGCATGTGCTCCGAATGACAGGGCTCCTTGTAGGACCCCAGAATACTTGTCGTGTCCAGGAGACCTTTTGGCCCAAGGGCTTCGCCTCATTAGCTAAAGGCATCAAGAGCCGCGCCAGAGATGTCCAAGGACATCGTCAGGAAAGTCAAGATCGTGACCTTGATATTGCCCAATGTTGCTCCATAGTAACTCTTGGATAGTAGCTTCTGCCCCATTAATCAGTTCAAGCACGTGTTGAAAGTTGTTGGTGCAAAGAGCACAGCCTCACTTAGAACTAACAGGAAAGAAGCTAGAAAGGCCCCTCCACCCGCACTTTCGTCACTGGGATATGCGGCTTACGATTAATCAATAATCTTTGAGTCTCAGGATATCCTATAAGGGATTTGCCATGCACCGATGTCAAAAAAGACCCTAACCTCAGTCAGCGTTAAAAGTTTTACTAATGGGTTTTGATCCAGTACTAACTAACGTTGGAGGGATCAATCTGACGCAGCGAAAAACTCAAAAATACGCAGCCCAGCATTCCCGAACCTTAATATCCTTTATTCGCTGAGATGATCCGTCTATCCTTTGAATAGACTGCAGTCGGCTAGTGAGGAGGGCTTGGAATACAGTCTCTCAGGGCTTTGATAGGCATGGCACAAAGATAATCTAATAAGAAAAAAGGCCTTCGACCTCCTCAGCACGATTCTGAATTAAAGTCTTGTACTTCTCAAAAACAATATCACGAGTCCTACGAACCAAGGAAAGTCCCAAATCCTGATGCCATCAGTAGGACCAGCCGAGATCGCATCTGTGGTCCTAGCGTGTCCTGTGAGATGAATTCTGCAATGGACTTGAACTGCGTCAAATGTTTTACAGTTGAAAGAATCTCACATGAGGTAGAGGATCGTTAGTTTCCCAGTAATGTTAATTGATCAGAGACAGCTGAATCGGAAACTCTAGGGACACTCTTACCCCCACAGTCCATCGACACATGAGGGTGTAGAAACACTAGAGTAGAACTGGAAGGGTGGATGGAGTGGATATAATATTATTATGTGCTTGTGTGTGGTGGGTATGTGTGTGTTGATTCTGAGCCGCCGTGAGTCACAGCATGATACTTAATGTAGTTTTCATGTTGTGATGTCTCTTGGAGTGAGTACGTGTTAGGGTCCCCAGTGTCTTTCCACTGAGAGTGCGGGTGTTACCTTTTTATTTTATCTTATTTATTTATTTTTAGTTTTGTTTAGGTAATCTCTCTCAAATTTTATCGGGCTTGGACCAAGCACTGACTTGGGCCTGCTTGGCCACCCAGTGGCTAGGTAAGGCATCGAGGTGAAAGTGCCTTGCTAAGGGAACACAACGCGCGTCGTGACTCGAACCCTTGAACTCAGATTGCCGTTCGTGACAGTCTGGAGTCCGACGCCCTAACCATTCGGCCACCGCGGCCCCCAGTATAATAGATACATTAAATTTTTTTTACAAATTTTTTTATACATATATATATGATATCTCTATATAATATATATATACAATATATATCATAAACTATATATATATATTATATATCTATATATATATATATTATATATATATATATATATATATATATATATAAATATAATATATATATATAAAGCATCTATACAATACAACCTACATACACACACTCACATGCACACAAGCATAATATATACATATATAGATATATATATATATTATATAATATATATATATATATTATAGTAGTATATATATATTCTATATATAATAATATATATATTATATATATATATATATATATAGATATCTATATATATATATATATATGACAAAAACACACACACATATACACACAATCATATATATATTAAATATATATATATATTATATTATATATATATTATAGGTATTATATATATATATATATATATATATATATATATATATATATATATATATTATATCTATATATATATATATTAGAGAGAGAGAGAGAGAGAGAGAGAGATATTGTAGGTTTAGGTAAACACTACGGTTAGTCAAATTGACTCTTTATTTGTGGAGCTTAAAAAGGTTGTTCTTTGGTGAGAGCCTAGTCCGATGAGTGAGTGTTGATCTGCCTTGCTGCATGAGATTCGAAGTTCTGGCTTCGCCGGGCCTTCACTCTATGGGACCGACTGTGCAGCTTTTTAGGGCTGTGTCTCATTGTTTGTCTGGACACTCGGTGCTTACCGTGGCGGTGGGATGCCAGCAGGCGCTCCTGTAGCCGTGGTGAAGGCATCTCGCATGATCTCTTTACCAGCACGGCGGCTGTGTTCTGCGGCTTTGTCTAGGAATTGACGTGGTAACGCAATTCTCTAAAGTAATGTACAAGTCTTGGCGTCACGGGATCGCCGCAATGCAGCAACCACCTCTATCAGTTCTTATGGTTGTATAATCTGCCATGCACAGAAGTGTAGAAGACTGCGGTTACCTCTGTGTTTATTTCAGAGTTGCAGGGGTTCATAGCCTGTAGCATCTGAGTACCAGCTGGCGAGGGGGAGGGATCTCGTTTCGTTCTCTGGAAGATGCAGGAGGAAGGAGTGGCCGTTACCGTACCAAATGTTGGCTCTGATGATTATCATGGGTTAGGGGAATTACCCTGCCGATTTCGGCTAATCTGTCAGCAAGCTCCTTCCCTACTGATCCCCTATGTGGTGGGAAACCCAGTTTATGATGTTCTTCTACCTGTGCCAGAATCCTCTGTGCCAGTTGAGATTGTAGTCAGAAGGTAGATATTGTCACGTGGGTGAGCAACTGCTGAAGACAGTCGAGGTCTCCTTTGGGTATGTGTGTTATGACACGTGCCTTCCTAAAGCGCGTGGGCTCAGTTGCTCCCCATGATAGCAACGGCCTCTGCTGTAGCGAGGAGCGGTGTCGGTACCCTAATGGGATTTTGTGGCATCCCTTGTTTTACTGGAAGTTGGCGCTGCAGTGTGGTCAAGGGACGACCGATCCATCCGGTTAATATGTTCTGCTTCCCGGAGGGTGAATGTGGCACTGACCTCTGGGTTTCTGCCTTTAGGCTAGGCGTACAATAATCGTTCTTTTGGCGTGCCAGTCTCATGACCAAGACTCTATCGAGGTTTGTGCACACGGCGTGAGCCTATCGACCAAAGTCAGGGTGTGGGGAGTCCATGCCCTGGCAATAGCGGTTCTTTGAGCTGATGGCGTATAATACCCTGGCTGTGTAGAGACAGCCAGGAGTTGTTTGCAAAACAGCTCGTTATCTTGTTCTAGGGCGTCTGACGATTTATGTCTAGGCTTGTGGTCCGGGAGCCTGGATGACCTTTGATAAAGAATTTGCTAGCCGTTAGATCAATTCGGTGAGGCCAAGGGAGAAGGTTTGTCTCCACTAGGAGCTGTTGAGGACCTTTCGCCCACCTTGGCGGCACCAGTGACCTGGCGGCTGTGGGCGGACTGGTCTCCAGTCGGTCCTTTATATTTTCTCAATGCCATACAGAGCGAGGGAGGCATAGTGTACAATGGGCCGGACAGCATGTACATAGAATGATTTAGTACTCGTGTCTGTCCCCTTGCGCTCTTCCACTCATTGCCTCTCATGACAGACAGTCTTGCCTTTGTTCGGTCAAGCCAGGGGCTGGACCTCCTCGCGGATAGGAAGAGGGTCCGGTCTATCCTTACCCCGAGGTAGAGGTAGTCCTCGAAACCCACTCAATAGTCCAGTCCTGGATTCAGATTGTGCTTGAAATCTCTGTCTCAGGAGCCACATGGCTTGGGATTTGGCTGCAGAGATCTTTAGTCCTGTCCTGCAAAAAAAAAAACCACCCCACCCCCCCCCCCCCAACCATTTTTTTTCTTGCGATACCAGGTCCAGACAACGCTGGGCTCTTGTTGTTTAGGCAGGTGTGGTCAGTGGAGGAGATAGCGAGATTCGTCTGCCTAGGAGGATGATCTTGCACCCCACTGGAGGTTTATGTTGAGGTACAGGACATTAATGTATGAAAAGGGCTTGGACTGAGAACCCACCTGGTGGCTTTCCATTCTCTTAGTGGCATCGTGCTGTGATTAGCGTGACCTTGGAAATTGACTCTGGTCTTGTTTTCTATTGGTAAAGTAGTCCCTATCCAAGCCAAGAGCTTACCTCTGATTCCTTTGGAATCAGGCTCTTCCTGAATGGCAAGAGGACTTGCCAATTCGAAAGCCTCTCCAGGTTCAAGGAATACTACCACGATGTGCCGTGTTATGTTGCTCAAGAGCGTGGCTATGCTGTGTGCTGTGCTCATGCCCCTGGTGAACTCCCCCTTTCTTCCCTCCTTCGTGGAGCGTGTTCGTCGTGGGGGTCCCATTTTCCATCACGGAGCCGGTTCAGTACCATCCCTCGGCAGTCTTGGCCAGGACAGCTCAGGAGAGAGATGGGGCGCGTACTTCCCGGCTTCCTTTGGTTTAGGGATGGGAACTATGGTAACCCTCTTCCAGCTTCTGGTGTAGAGTGAAGTTTCCCAGGACTTGTTGATTGAGTTGCAGGAATGCAAGCTCATCCTACCAGTCCCAGGTCGGGAAATGTATGTGGTGTACGAGATCCCGTCAGCGCCCCAGGGCTGTGTTGCAACTGTCGTTTATATGCATCTCTTAGTTACCTCAGCAGAAAAGAATAACATCCTGAGTTATCGGGTGCGGCTGCCCTTTCTCTGATGCGAGCAAGTCTGCTGGTTGTAGGCGTTCTTGATCTGCCCTCTAGGTCGGTGGCAGGCTGTTGCTACTCGTTCTCGCATGAGAACTCGTGCGCCCAGTTGTTGCTACTGACTGGGGGTCGTGGTGCGTGCATCTCGGTCGTGGTATTTCAGCTGGGCCACTATCACATGAGGGTTGTTATAGTACCATAATGGTCCACTAGTGACGGTCTCATCGACACGCCAGCCAATCACTCGCACCAGAGTCGCAGTGGCCAGGGTGAGGTCTAGGACCCCTCCTCTGACATGCGTTAGGGTTCCTGGCTGTGAGGAGATGCGATCTCGGGGAATGTCTCATGCACGTTGGGCGATGTGATGGCCAGCGCATCTGGTTTTGCACTGCAAGGGAGCCAGGATGGGGTGGTGTGCATTTAAGTCTTTCCCTATTGACATTCGGTTTGTGTGCTGCGGAAGCACATACCGGCTGATGTCTAAGACTGATAATGTCTCCTGGAGCATGACGTTGTCAATGACCCTATGCACTAATTTCGTGGAGGATGGCACTCCTTGAGGAGAAGCCACAGATGTTCCATTGCAGAACTACTTATGTTGCGTGCCATGATGTTTCTAAGTGATAGTTACATCAGAGAACATCGTCGTATTCGGATGACAGTCGGAGTCTGACAAAACTCCACTGTGAGTATCCTCACTGGCCTGAGGGCGTCTCCTTAGGCGTCAGGCTAATCCCTCGGGTCCAATGGGGGGTGGAGAGACTTGGTAGCTCTGACTGGCGTGTTGGCTTTTTTCTCTGGCTAGCTGTTCTGTGCATTGTGATGGCCTTGCCTGGGCAGGGTTCGGCTGTTCTGATTCAGCTGTGGCCAACTGAATTCAGCCTGGCTAGGCTCTGCTGTGAGGGCATAGCCTGGGTTGAAGTGGGAGGGAGTCTCGACCTGGGGTGCAGGGAGAGGATGGGGCTGCATCTTGGCGCTCTCCATCTTCCTTCCCTTTACGCTTGCAAACAGTCTGTGTTAATTGTCGTATGGCGATCTCGACTGCTTATCTGCTCTTCACTTGGTCACTGGACAAGGATGCTGCCATGCGTGAATACAGCAGTGATCAAGGATCTGACATGTCCCCCTAGTCGAAGAAGCATGTCTTCTGGATCTGGGGAGGCCTTGTGGTGCTAATGGAAACCTTTCTTCCTGTGGTTCCGCTGCACTTGTTTTACTTGGGGGAACTCTGTTTGTCGAGATTACGGTTTCGGCTGGGGGGCAGCTTCCTTCCTCTTAGGGAGGTGGGAAGCCTATTTGTTTGGTTCCTCCCCCAGACGTAGGTGCCTGTGGGGGAGGAACAAGGTCTGGTGGCTTTTAGAAACCTCTTGCCGTTGTGGGCGCCTCTTTTCCTGACAGAGCAGGCCAGGCTCCAGGCATGATGCCTCTCTGGCACAGTTAGACATTGGGTCGGGTTGTGTCCTTCTTTCTTCTTTATATGCCTTGAGGCCCACACGGTGTTGTGTGCCTTGCTACAGACACCACATGTTGGCTTGTCTATGCAGTTAGCCTGCGTGTGTCCGTTACTTTTGGCACTTGTGAAAAAACCGCAGTGGTTCAGGCACATACGTAGTACGGGAAGTACCCCAGTTACCCAGATCAAGGGTAGAGCTTGGGGCTACCTTTCCATGGTCACCAGGACTTGCTGGTTGGAGTCTTCCCCTTGACAATCGGGAAGCCTCTAAAACCTGTGGGTGTGATGCGATCACCTCACATCATACGAGATGAGAACCAAGTAGCACCATCTTGACCCTCTTTTTCCTCGGGATTCAGTGGCGAGAGCCACTTTCCTCCGATCTTTAGCTCCTTTGTTTCTTGCAGGAAACAAAGGATGGCCTGATCTTTTTGGCATGATGATCATGGCCCTGATCTCGCGCAACCCGGAATCGGCAGCCGGGATTTTGCTGTGGCTCTCAATGCCTCGACCATTTGGTAGGCATTGTCGAAGCCTTCGGGTTTGGCGGGGACCTTGAACACATGCATGCACGCACACACACACACAAACACACGCACGCACGCACACCCACACACACACGCACGCACGCACGCACGCACGCACACACACACACACACACACACACTGCCACCACTGGCTACCCCAGCGCGGAAAAAGATAGGAGCAGCTCTGCATAAGCCTCCCTGAAAGTTCACCAGCCTCCTCTGTTCATTAAGACTTCTGCAGGCCACCCATGGAAACTGGGCACCTTGCGGTCCCAGGCTAAACTGGGGGGGATCTCGGAGCAGCAAGAAGCCCCAGAGGTATGACGCCATGGCCCACAGCGTCGTGAACACGCCCTGATTTTCTGTACCAATCATGCCCCTTAAAACACCCTGGGGTAATTGGGGGGCCAGGGGAAGTTGGCCTTGCCAGCCCTCATCCCTCCAGATAACTCACTGGCAACTACCAGTAAAATGGATAAGTCGGGGCGAAGGGTGCATCCCTCACACACAGCAAGCAAATTGGGCTGTGGGGTCCAATTGGGAGGGCAAACGTTGGGCGCAAGGATGGGAACAAGAGTTATTGTCCTGCCCCTCGCACTGCAGGCGCCAACCCACTATGAACCTATGGGACAAAGCTTTTTATATAAATATATATAAATATTTTTATCATAACTATATATATAATATATATCTATATATATATTATAATTATATAATATTTATTTAATATATATATTTATATTATTATTAAAATAAAAAATAAAAATTATATATATATATTAAAAATAAAATATATATAATAAACATCTATACATACAACCTACACCACCCACATGCACACAACATAATATATACATATATATAAAAATATATTTTATATAATTATATATTATCATTATATATATATATATATTTATATATAATAATATATATATTATAATAATATATATATATAATATTATATTATATATCTTTTAAATTACATAACATATTATATATATTAATATATTATATTTTATATATTATAATATTATATCTATATATATAATAATATACAAAAACACACACACATTACACACAATCAATATATTTTAAAATATATATATATATTATATTATATATTATATATATAATATATATTTATATATAAACATGTCTAAAAAACTATTTAAAAAATATATTGTATATATTATATAAAATATATAATTATATTATATTATATATAATAATTAGAGGAGGAGAGAGAGGAGGAGATATTGTGGGTTTTAGGAAACATACGGTTAGTCAAATTGACTCTTTATTTGTGGAGCTTAAAAGGTGGTTCTTTGGTGAAGCCTAGCCGATGAGTGAGTGTTGTTTTCTGCTTGCTGCTTGAGTTTTTCGAATTTGGCTTCGCCGGGGGCCTTACTTATGGCCCGCCTGTGCAGCTTTTTAGGCTTTCTCTTTTGTTTGTCTGACCCGGTGCTTACCGGGCGGTGGGTTTGCCAAGGCGCTCCTGTACCGTGGTGAAGCCTCGCAGATCTCTTTAAGCACGGCGGCTGTGTTCTGCGGGCTTTGTTTTAGGAATTGCGTGTACGAAATTCCTAAGTAATGTACAAGTTGGCTTTGGGGTCGCCGCAATGCAGCAACACCTCTTCAGTTCTATGGTTTGTATAATCTCCCAATACAAAGTGTAGAAGATTTCGTTACCTCTGTTTTATTTCAGAGTCCCAGGGGTTCATACCCTTTGGCTCTGAGTACCAGCGGCCGGGGGGAGGATCTCGTTTCGTCTCTGGAAGTGCAGGGGAAAGGGGTTTGGCCGTTACCGTACAATTTTTGGCTCTGGATTATCGGGTTAGGGGATACCCTCCCGTTTCGGCTAATCTTCAAAGCCCCTTCCCTCTGATCCCTATGTGGGGGGAACCCAGTTTATGATGTTCTTCTACCTGTCAAGAATCCTCTGTGCCAGTTGAGGATTGTAGTCAGAAGGTAGATATTGTCAGTGGGTGACATGCGAAGACAGTCGAGGCTCCTTTGGGTATGTGTGTATGCCCACGTGCCTTTCCCCTAAGGGCGCGTGGCTCAGTGCTCCCCATGATAGCAACCCTCTCCCTGTAGGAGGGGGCGTTGTCTTTTTTCCCCCCAGGGGATTTTTGTGGGCACCCCTTTGCGGGAATTTGGCGCTCAGTGGGGGGTCAAGGGACGACCGTCCACCCGGTTAATATGTTCTGCTTCCCGGAGGGTGAGGGTTGAAATACCCTCTGGGTTTCTGCCTTTAGGCTGGGCGTACAATAATCGTTCTTTTTGGCTTCCCATCCATGACCAAAAACTTATCGAGGTTTGTCCCCCCGGGCGGAGCTTCGAAAAGTCAGGGTGTGGGGAGTCCATCCCCTTTGGGCCCTAGGGGTTCTTTGGCAAATGGCGTTTTAATACCCTGGCGTGTGGACAGCCAGGAGTTTTTTTGCAAAACGCTCGTTATTTGTTCTGGCGTCTGACATTTTAATGTTTTAGGCTTGTGTTCCGGGGCCGGGATGCCCTTTTTGATAAAGAATTTGCTGCCGTTAGATCATTCGTGAGGCCAAGGGAGGGTTTGTCTCCACTAGGATTTTGAGGCCCTTCGCCCCCTTGGGGCCCCCAGTGCCCCGGGGGCTTTGGGACTGTCTCCAGTCGGTCTTTATATTTTCTAATGAAAATCAGAGCGAGGGAGGCATAGGAAAATGGCCGGACAGCAGTAAAGAAGATTTAGTACTCGTGTCGGGCCCCTTGCGTCTTCCACTATTGCTCTCATGACAGACATCTTGCCTTTGTTCGGTCAAAGCAGGGCTGGCCCTCCTCGGGGAAAGGGAGAGGGTCCGGTCTATCCTTACCCCGGGGTAAGGTAGTCCTAAAACCCCCCAAAAGTCCATTTCCCGGATTCAGATTGTCCCTTGAATCTCTGTCTCAGAGCCATGGCTTTGGTTTTGGGCTGAAAGAGATCTTTAGCCTGTTGAAAAAAAAAACCCACCCCAAAATTTTTCGGTACCGGTCCAGACAACGCTGGGCTTTGTTTTTTGGCGGGTGTGGTCATGGGGGGAGAAGCGAATCGCGCTAGGAGGATGATCGCACCCCCACTGGGGGGGATGTTGAGGTCGGGACATTAAATGTTTTTAAAAGGGCTGGACTGAGAACCCCACCCTGGTGGCTTCCTTCTTTTAGTGGCAGGGGCTGTATTGGGTGACCTTAAAATTTTGACTCTGGCTGTTTTCTATTGGAAAAAGTACCCCTTCCGCCAAGAGCTTACCCTGACCCTTTGGAACAGGCCCCCAATGCAAGAGGACTTGCCAATTCGAAACCCTTTCCCGGGTTTCAAGGAATACTACCACGATGTGCCGTGTTTATTTGCTCAAGAGCGTGGCTAGCTTGTCTGTGCTCATGCCCCTGTGAACTCGTGGAGGTGTTCGTGTGGGGGTCCCATTTTCCATCGGAAGCCGGTTCAGTACCATCCCCGGCATCTTGGCCAGACAGCTCAGGAAGAGATGGGGCGGTACTTCCCCGGCTCCTTTGGGTTTTGGGATTGGGGAAATATGGTAACCCTCTTCCGCTCTGGGTGTAAAAGTGGAAGTTTCCCCGGACTTGTTGATGAGTTGCAGGAATGCAAGCTCACCTACCGTCCCAGGCGGGAAATGTGGGGGGAGAGATCCCCTCACGCCCCAGGGTTTTTGTTGCAACTGGCTTTATATGCATCTCTTATTCCTCAGAGAAAAGTAACATCTGAGTTATCGGGTTTCGGCTGCCCCTTTCTCTGATCGAGCAAGTCTGCTGGTTGTAGGGGTTTCTTGTCTTTTCCCTCGTTTTGGTGGCGGCTGTTGCTACCGTTCTCGCAGAGAACTCGTGCGCCAGTTGTTGGCCCCCTGATGGGGGTCTGGTGGGGTCATCTCGGGCGTGGGATTTTTAGCTGGGCCACTACCATGAGGGTTGTTTAGTACCATAATGGTCATAGTGCGTCTCTCGACACCCAGCCAAACCTCCCACCAGAGTCGCTGGCCCGGTGGGCTAGGACCCCTCCCTACTCTTGGTTCCTGGCTGTTTTAGGAGACGACTCGGGGAAGTCTCTGCACTTGGCAGTGATGGCCAGCCCCATCTGGTTTCCCGCAGGGACCAGGATGGGGTGGTGTGCATTAAGTCTTCCCTATGACATCGGTTTTTGTGCTTGCGGAAACACAAAACCGGCTGATGTTAAGCTGTAATGTCTCCTGGGCATACGTTGTCAAAGCCCTTATTTCACTAATCGTGGGGGATGGCACTCCTTGAGGAGAAGCCACGATGTTCCATTGCAGAATACTTATTTTGCGTGCCATGAGTTTCTAAGTGATAGTTACATCAAAACCTCGTATTCGGATTTACAGTCGGATCTGACAACTCCACTGTGAGATCCTCACTGCCTGAGGGGCCCCCTTGCGTCAGGCTATCCCTGGTCCATGGGGGGGGGAGGCCTTGGTAGCTCTGACTTTGGGGGTTGGCTTTTTCTCTGGTAGGGGTTTTTGTGCATTGTGGCCCTTTCCTGGGCCGGGTCCTTTTTCTGATTCACTTGTGGAAAATGAATCAGCCTGGCTAGGGTCTGCCCGTGAGGGCATAGCCTGGGGTTTAAGTGGGAGGGATCTCGACCTGGGGTGAGGGGGAGGGTTGGGGGTGATTTGGCGCTCTCCTCTTCCTTCCCTTTACGCTTGCAACAGTCTGTTTTTTAATGTCGTATGGGGTCTCGACTGCCCTTTTCTGCCCCCTTCCTTGGTCCTGGAAAAAGGATGCTGCCATGCGTGATACAGCATTTATCAGGATCGACATGTCCCCCCCGTCGAAAAGCATTCTTCTGGATCTGGGGGGCCTTGTGGTGCTAATGGACCTTTCTTCCTGTGGGGTTCCCTGCACTTGTTTTACTTGGGGGGAAATCGTTTGTCGGGGGATTCCCGGTTTTTGGCTGGGGGGGACTTCCCTTTCCCCTTAGGAGGTTGGGAACCCATTTGTTTTTTGGTTCCTCCCCCCGACGTGGGGCCTGGGGGGGAGGAACAAGGGCTGGTGCTTTTAGAAAACCCCTTCCGTTTTTTGGGCCCCCCTCTTTTCCCGACAGAGCAGGCCAGGCTCCAGGCATGATCCTCTTGGGACAGTTAGACTTTTGGGCGTTGTGTCCCTTTTTTTCTTCTTTAATGCCTTGGCCACCCGGTGTTGTGTGCCTTGCTAAGACACCACATTTTGGCTTTTTTGCATTACCTGGTGGTTTTCCGTACTTTTGGCATTGAAAAAACCCGCAGTGGTTCGGCACAACTTACGGGAAGGTACCCCATTACCCAGATCAAGGGGGAGCTTGGGCTACCTTTCAGGTCCCAGGGCTTGCCCGGTTGGAGTCTTCCCCCCTTGACAATCGGGAAGCCCCCAAAACCTTGGGTGTGATGCGATCACCTCCACATCATACGAATGAGAAACCAGTACAAACCCTCTTTACCCCCTTTTCCTCGGGTTCAGGGCGAGAGGGGCCCCTTTCCTCCTCTTTTGCTCCTTTGTTTCCTGCAGAAACAAAGGATGGCCCATCTTTGGCAATGATGACATGCCCTGTCTCGCGCAACCCGGAAACGGCAGCCGGATTTTGCGTGGCTCCAATGCCTGACCTTTGGTAGGCTTGTCGAAGCCTTCGGGTTTTGGCGGGGACTTGAAAAAAACATTTCATCACCCCACCCCACACACAAACACACGCACCACGCCCCCCACAACGCACGCACGCACGCACGCACCCCGCAACACACAACATGCACACACACACAAACGCATGCACGCACACACACAACACCACGCCACAACAACACACATCACAACACGCACGCACGCACGCACGCACGCACACACACACACCCACAAAAAACAACACACTGCCACCACTGGCTACCCCAGCGCGAAAAAGGGAGCAGCTCTGCATAAGCCTCCCCTGAAAGTTCACAGCCTCTCTTTCATTAAGACTTCTGCAGGGCCACCCATGGAAACTGGGCACCTTGCGGTCCCAGGCTAAACTGTGGGGGATCTCGGAGCAGCAAGAAGCCCCAGAGGTATGAAGCCATGGCCCACCAGCGTGTGAACACGCCCTGTTTTTCCTGTACCAATCATGCCCCTTAACCACCCTGGGGTAATTGGGTGGCTCAGGGGGAAGTTGGCCTTGCCAGCCCTCCTCCCTCCAGATAACTCACTGGCAACTACCAGTATAAATGGATAAGTCGGGGCGAAGGGTGCTATCCCTCCCACCCAGCAAGCAAATTGGGCTGTGGGTCCAATTGGGAGGGCAAACGTTGGGGCGCAGGATGGGAACAAGAGTTATTTGTCCTGCCTGCGCCCTGGCAGGCGCCAACCCACTATGAACCTAATGGGACAAAGCCTTAGGGTACCCCACAGGCGGACAGGGGGTCCCACACAGCCTACTGACCCCGTTTATTTGGGAGAGCGTCGGCGGGAGCGGCAGAGGTGGCATGCACCCGGAGCGACCGCCCGATGCTTAATCTCAGGCGAGCTTTCCTGTTAGGCGATTGGAACATCCAGTCCTTGCGGCAGGATGAGCAGTTACCTCTGCTATCGAGGGAATTGGAGCGATTGGGAGTTGAGGTGGCTGCCCTCTCAGAGGTGAGAAGACCTGGCATGGCACGATCATTATGGGTGGGTACACCTACTACTGGTTGGGCCTGCAGCGATGATCATCACCACCAGGGAGCAGCCATAGCCATCTCCAGCCAACTTCAGCCCTTGGTAGTTGAGGTGACACCGGTTGATGAGCGTTTTATGGCACTGAGACTGAAATCTTCATGTCTCTTATTGCTGTATATGTTCCTACTGATGTTTGTAAACTTAAAATGTGAAAGGGGTGTGTTCTATGCCAAACTCTCATTCATGGCAGGTGATTGCCCCTGGCGAGATATTTGCATTGTTCTGGGTGGGTGCTTCACGTGCATGGTGATGTGAAGCGATGGTGTGGTAGCCTAGATAGTGTTAAGTGCTTGCATGCCTTCTCGCTTGCAGCTTCCACCCCTGGCTAGCCCAGTGCGAAAAAGGGAGCAGCTTCTGCATAAGTCTCCCCTGCCAGGTCACAGCCTCTCCATCATTAAGACTTCTGCAGTGCCTCGTCACAGCCTCTCCATCATGGGTAACTGGTACCTTGCGGTCCCAGGCTAAATCTGGGGGGGAAATCTGGAGCAGCAGGAGGCCCCAGAGGTTTAACGGGATTATGGCCCACCGGCGTGTTGGGACACGTCTTGGCTTCGTACCAACTCCTGCCCCCTAGCCACCCGGGGGAAATGGGGCGGCTCGGGGGAAGGTGGGCCTTGCCAGTCCTCCTCCCCCCAGAATAAACCCTCGCAACGTCTTTTTTAAATGGAAATGCTGGGGGAGGGGGTTGTTTTCCCTCCCACCCAGCAAGAAAGGGCGGGCTGTGGGTCCCGCGGGAGGGCAAATGTCGGGGTGCAGGATTGGAGCGAGAGTTACTCGTCCCCCCTTTGCGCCCCGGCAGGCGCCAACCCACCATGAAGCTTGTGGGGGAAAGCCCTCGGGAAACCCCACAGGTGGATAGCTTTCCCACAGCCTGCCGCCCCCTTTATCTGGGGCTGTGTTGGCGGGAGCGGCAGGAGGTGGCGTGCACCCGGAGTGACCACCCAGGCTTAACCTCAGGCGTGCTTTCCGGGTAGGCGCTTGGAACACCCGGTCCTTGCGGCAGGATGAGCGGTTACCTCTGCTATGCGGGAATTGAAGCGACTGGGAGTTTGAGGTGGCTGCCCTCTCAGGGTGAGAAAAACTGGTAGCGGCACGATCATGGTGGGTGGTTACCCCTACTACTGGTCGGGCCGCAGCGAGGGTCACCACTTCCAGGGTGTAGCCAAGCCATCTCCAGTCGACTTCGGGCCTGCGGTAGTCGAGGTGACCCCGGGTTTTTGATGAGCGTATCATGGCATTGAGACTGAAGCATGTTTTTTGGCTTCATGTCTCTTATTGCTGTAACGCTCCTACCGATGTACATAAAACCGATGTGAAAGAGGCGTTCTACGCCAAACTCGCATCTGTGGCAGACGATTGCCCCCGGCGAGAACATTTCGCATTTGTTCTGGGCGACTTATATGCGGTATCCGGCTGTGACCGAGCTGGCTACGAGATGTCTGTCGGCCCCCTTTGGCTCGGGAGCTGATCCCAGCAGCGAGAATAGCCTCCTTCTCCGGGACTTTGCTAGGTCCCAGAAAATGAGGATCTCTGGCTCCTGGTACCAGCGCTCCAACTCGCATCGCTGGACTTGGTACAGCGAAAACGGGTACAGTGGCCAAGGAGTTTCGACCAATCCTTGTGAGCACGCGATGGAGGATCCCTCCAGAACTGCAGGGTTACCCGGAGTGCTGAGTTCTGTCACCGACCATGGGCTGCTTGTGGCTACCCTGCGGGTCCACTTCAAACTCCCCGTCCTTTCCAGTGGCCACCCTAAGGTGTTTCACTTGGACAGACTAAGGGAGGAGGAGTGGTGCCCGTGGGTTCGCCACGGCAGTCTCTGACCGATTTCAGAAACCAGCAACCTGGGCGGATCCAGTTGCTCTGTGGGAGTCCTTCAAGCGCGTAACACTCGAAGCAGCTCAGGAGTCCATTGGCGTACGCCCAAGGACAAGGCAGAATACCATCTCCCTGGAGACATTTGAGGCCACTGAGCGTGTCGCAAGGCTCGGCTAAAAAGGGAATCAATCTTGCGTCGTTTCCATGGTGCGTAGGGCTCGGACACTGCTGAGAAGGGACAAGGAACAGTTCATCAGGAATCTTGCTGAGGAGGTTCGAAGGCCATTTCTTGGTAAATGACCTTCGCCCTGGGCCTACCAAGCCCTGAGAAAACTGAAAACCCTAAGCCCTCCTCAAAAGATGACTGCAGTCCGAATCAGCGGAATGGGACGGATCATCTCAGATCATGTTGGGGTTCGTGAACGTTGGGCTGAGTATTTTGAACAGTTTGTACCAGGTGGATCCTCCAACAGTTAGCTTGGATGCAAGCGATGTCTCAGTGCCTGTGCCGGACCCACCCATCAGCGAGGAACCCCTACCCTAACCAGAGGTTAGGCTGGCGATTTCCAAGTGAAGAGTGGGAAAGCTGCAGGCATATGGGATATCCCTGCTGAAAATGCTAAAGGCTGGGGGTGAACCTATGGCTCGGGGCCTGCATACAGTCCTGACTGCCATTTGGCAGTCTGGTTACCATTCCCCCTGACCTGCTGAGGGGCGTGGTCATCCCTCTGGAAGGGGAAAGGGATCGATGGGGACTGTAGCAACTACCGTGGCATTACACTGCTCAGCATACAGGCAAGTTTCGCTCACATTCTTCTGAAACGGATCCGCAACCACCTACTGAGGCACCAGAGAAACCCGGAGCAGTCCCGGATTACTCCTGGCAAGGTCCCCCAAAAAGACCGTATCCTAGCGCTTCGAGTAATTGTGGAACGCCGTCGGTGAGTTTTTGGTCGTGGGTTGCTTGCAGCCTACATCGACCTCAAGAAGGCGTTTGACTCGGTGCATCGGGAATCGCATAGGGAAAATCCTGAGGCCAGGGGAATTCCGACACAGATTATTGGCCTGATAGCAGCCTCTATACTGGTACTGAAAGTGCTGTAAAGTGTGGTGGGGTTGATGTCGAACTTCTTCCTGTTAATTCAGGGGTGAGGCAAGGCTGTGTCCTTGCACCCCACTTTTTCAACACTTGTATGGACTGGATAATGGGCGAGCTACTAGCCAAAGTCGTGCGGAGCAACACTAGGCAATATTAAGGTCTCGGAACCTTGACTTTGCCGACGATGTTGCCATCCTATCTGAGTCCTTGGAGTCACTTGTGGCGGCTCTTGATGCATTTAGCAATGAGGCGAAGCCCCCAGGCTTAGAGGTTTTCCTGGACCCAAAACCCAAGATTTAGGACTTTGGGGGGCCCGTTAGGGGAACCGTTTTAGTCGATCCATGCTGCGGCTGAGGACGTTTGAAGTCACAGAAAGTTTTACATACCTTGGTAGCGGTAGTCCATTTTATCTGGTTGTCAGACCAGAAGTCAGTAGACGGATTGGTCTGGCAAACAGGAGCCATGAACTCGATCAAAAAGAGCGTTTGGAGATGTCAGGTACCTATGCAGAAGGGACCAAGCTGCGTGTCTTCAGGCCTTTATACTTCCAGTTTTTTTCTCTATGGAAGCGAAACCTGGACGCTATCCAGTGCCTGGAGTCTCGCCTTGATGCCTTTTGTAACAAGTCCCTTCGCCGGATCATGGGGTACAGTTGGCAGGACCACGTGTCCAACCGGCGGTTACACCGTGAGGGGCTGGCATGGGACTGTTACTTGCATAATCCGGATCGGGCCAACTCAAGGGTATAAAGGCCCCTAGCTCGCCTCCCTATGGCCCAACCCTGCCCACCAGGTTGTCTCTCTGCGAGACAACCCTGGGTTTGGGGGAGACCTGTGGACGTCCTAGGAGATCATGGCTTGGGCAGCTCGACGAGACCTGTCGTGAGGAACTAGAGATGGGCCGTGTGGGCCCGCCTGGAGACTCGCCCCGAGGGAT
>NC_051390.1:31119754-31137254 GCF_015228065.2 Penaeus monodon
TTTCCCTTTTCCCTGGTTTACAATTTAGTCATTTTGGGGGGCTGTTCTTTTGCCCGGGTGAAAACCACATGTAAAATTGCCCCTTGGGGGGTTTTTGGAAAACAATGTGTTGGCTATAACTAATTTTTTGCACTAGAAAAATTAAATAAAATCTTCACCTTTTCTTTAAATACCCCCAAAGGCCCCGAAATGTGAATGATTGAATGGTGTATATATTTTATTTTAAAATTTTATAAATATATAATATATTTATCTATATATATATATATATTTTTTTTTTTTTTTTTTTTTTTTTTTTTTTTTTTTTGTGTGTGTGTGTGTGTGTGTGTGTGTGTGTGTGTGTGGTTTGGTTTTGTGTGTGGTGTGTGTGTGTGTGTTTGGTGTGTGTGTGGTGTGTATATAATATTATATATTATATAATAAAATATTGTTGTGTGTGGGGGAAAAATTTTAATATATTATTATATATAATATTTTTATATTATATTATTTTATATGTGTGTGTGTTTTGGTTGTGTTTGTGTGTGGGGTGTTTTGGTGTGTGTGTATGTGTTGTGTTTTTTGCCCCGGGGGGGGTGTTTTTTGTAAATATATATTTTATATATTTTATATTTTAAATAAAATATAAAATGTTTTGTGGTGTTTTGTGTGTGTGTTTTGTGTTTGTGTGCGTGTTTGTTGTTGTGGTGTGTTTGGGTGTGTGTGTTGTGGGTGTGTGGGGTGTGTGTGTGTGTGTGTGTGTGTGTGTGTAATAAAAAAATATATTTTAAAAAATTATTATAAAATTTTATATATATATATATATATAATATATATATATATATAAAAAATATATGTAAACATATATATATACAATAATAACTACATTTTATATATATATTAAAATAATATATATTTTTAATTATATATATATATTTTTTTTTTTTTTTTTTTTTTTTTTTTTTTTTTTTTCCCCTTTTTTTAAACAGCCTTTCATTCCACAAAGGGGGACATAGGCCTCTCTCATTCATCACTGAGATTATATGGCAGTCCCAAAACCCTTCCCGGGTGAATCCCCTTTCCCTAATCAACCGCGGTTTGTGCACGGGGGTGACTTCCCATACGCCACAGGGCGCTCAAGGCGATATTTTGTTTTCTAGGAGGCAATCGGGGGTGAATTTCCCTTTCCCCAAAAGGGAACAATGCCCGGGGGTTGATCAAAACCCTCGAACTAAAATTGCCGTCGTGACAGTTTTAAATATATTTTACACACACAACAAAAACACACCCCCCACAAAATACACAAAACCCCACACACAAACACACACACCACACATAATATATATAATAATTATATATATATTATTAAAAATATATCCCAACACAAAACACATATTATTGTATATGTATATTATGAAAAAAAAACCCAAAAACAAAAAAACCCCCTCATTTTTTTGTTTAGGATAACACCCAAAAAAATGACTTTAAACGTAAAGTTTGGGGGGCCCTAATCGGAAGGGTGTCAATCGCAAATAAGGCAATGTGGATATAATTTTTTTCTGATTCTAAATTGTTTTGAAAGCTATTGCGCTATATGAAGTTCCACAAAAGGGGTTCATTCAAAAAACCCCAGTTTTGCCGTTTTTTTTTTTGGGGTGTGCACGATAAGTGTAAGGAAATTTTTTGGCGACTTTTTTCCTTTAAAAACATTTTTTAAATTTTTCGAAAACGCATTTTTCGTGAAAAAAGGATATATGCAAGCGAAGGGGCCGACCGTTTCGTTTAATTCTGTTTGGCGGGAATTTGATTCTGTGTCAAGTTATTCCCCCCCACTGTATGTTTTCTTTTTTGAAAAATGTTACTATCATTATTAAAATTTTTCCCCATTACTGATATTATCATTATTATTTGATCCCTTTTTTTTCTTTCTTTTTCTTTTTTTTTTATTCTAAAAATGGGGCATTTTTAAATTATTTGGGGGTTTTTTGCAAAAAATCTAAAAAAATTGCAGTTCTGTTCATTGACTTTTAATTTTATTTTGACCACAATTTTAAAAAGCTACAAAAAAAGCTTTTGGGACAAAATGTGTAAATGAAATCATCAGAATTATTTGTGCATTTGGGGGTATTCAAAATCACCCAACGGGGAAATTCAAAATTCGACTATTACTCTTGTTCCGAAACGCTTAAAAATAATAAAACCCGAAAGGTAATGTTGATGGGCATTATAGCGAGGGCAACCCATTTTTTTGTAACCCCCTGAAAAAATTTCTCTTGCCCCTTCCCGTTATTTTTGTATGGGTTTTAAACATTTAGTTTGTACATATATTTTTTTATGAGTAGGGAATAAAGATGGAATATAATGCTGTTTTTTAACTTTTTTTTTCACCATTTAGTAAGTGCATCACATTGAAAAACTTTAAAATGCTGCTCATAGTATAGGGGTTTATCCGCTTAGAGTGCAAAAAAAAAAAGGGGAAAATTTTAGATGTAATAAAAAACTTTTTTTAAAATATCTTCCCCTACTATTCCAGGAGTTTTTACGGGCCCCGAAAATCTCCTTGCTGTCAGGCACTTTTTTTTTTTCCGGGGCATCAGTACTGGCTGGAGGGGGGTCCCCCCGGGAAAACCACGGAAACCATCCTCGTCTTTGAATATTGAGTCTCTTTTGAGTAAAGCCGTATCAAGGAACCCACTGTCGATGGGATCAGTCCAAACCCCTTTTCAGCGAAGGGGAGAGGCGGGGCCAGATTTTAGACTGGGGACCTTTTGTTGCGTTTTCGTGACTCTAAAGGGGTTGTTTCCCCTCCAAGAAAAAGGGGCCCCTTAGGTTACGGGGATTTTTTGGCTCCCAACCCAAGGTCGCCCGAGAAAGGTGACTCCCTTGGTGGGAAAGAATATAAAAAGGGAAACTGTTACAATAGAATTTTTCCCCATGTAGGTTTTCCTGGGGGCAGTTTTTAGCCTTTCCCTATCCAGGGTGCGGGTTTCAGAAAGTTTAGATTCCCGGGTTTTGGTTAGAAAAATTTACTTGTACCCCGTTGGATTTAGTCCCCTATGAAAAAAGGTACAGCAGCATTTCTTTTGAGCTGGATAATGAAATGCTCTTTGTTGAGGAAAATTCGAGAAAAACGACGGGGAAATGAAAAAAACAGGTGTGATTTTTGCGTCCCTGAGCGGCTTCCGGGAGTTTACTGAAAAGCATTGCTCGGTAAGTGTTCCACAGCTCGAAGTTTGGGGCTTGTGGATTCAATTTTTTTTGGGAGGATTTTGCTGGATCCCCCCAGAAGCCCGCCACACTTGAAATTTAACCTGGGGAATGAAAGAAATGTAAATATAACGAGAAAGCGAATTTTACGAACTTTGGGGACACCATAAAAGCATGAGGATTTTTTTAGTAGTAAATAGGTACTCACATCATCCCCGCCCATTGTGAAACCATCTCAGGGTAAAGTAATCCTGAGATCGCGGTTTTAAGCTCCCCAAAGGGATCGGGGACCTCTGGGTTTACCGGGTTATCGGGCCAGATGGAGGCTCCTTTGCTCAGTTCAAACCATGGCCCCTTCTGAAATTTAAAAAACTTTTTTTCTGATAAATTATTCAAAAATATAGTTTTAACCAAACAAAAAACCTTCCACCACGCGAAAAATAAACCCCACAAAATCAACAGAAAAAAGTGGTTTTCTTACCGATCTGTGCAGAGAGAAAGTTTCCCTTTTGCCCCCCTTTTTTGGGCCCCATTTGCCAGCCGCAGCGTTTTTAGGGGGCCCGCCTACCCGGGGGATACAGAGTACCACGGAGCTCCCGAAAACCAGGGCCCAATTAGATAGAAAACAAGTTCACAGGGTTTAAACAGTATTTTTCAGAGTAAATCCTTACTCGGGAAGTACTGACCTTCGGGGACCTAAATCCTAATCATCTTTGTTGAGTATTTAAATTTTTTAAATTTCTTTAAAGAAAAAACGAAACACACAAATCTTACTTGGGCATATTGGGACATATCTTTAAATTGTCCTTAGGATATTAAACCTTTCTAGCGCAAGGCGCCATAGTATGTCATCTTTGGAACGCGGTTGGAGTAAAATGGGGAAAGGGAAAGCGGCATGGTTCATGTCCCAGGGGAAGATTTCTTTCTTGTTGTAGGCCATTGATAAAAGGGATTTTTCATGGGTTTTTCCTTTGGGGATAGAATTTTGCGCCCAGTTTTCCCAAGCATAAAACCACATCCCGAGGAAACCGTCAACCTTTACTAAAACAACCATATTACCCCTTTTAGCCCAGAAAGTGTTTTTTTGGGACTTTTGTTTTTTTTGAAAATGGGACGGATTTTCGAGTCCTTTACTTGAAGCTGGGAGCATTTTGAATTGGGGCATCACGGACGTTTTGCACCGCATTTTTGATGTCATCGTAAGCAATGATTTAGGAGAGCGTTCCAACATGGGGGCACCTTTAATAAAGGTTTTGGGAAGCTAAAATGGTCGCGGGGGTTTTCGTTTCCCACAGTCGTCAAAAAGGGAAAATGGCATTTTTAGTCGAGTTTCCCGGACGTAAAAAGTTTAAACTTTATTTTTTTTTAGTAAATAAATGATTATTGTAAGAATTCCCAAGTATATTTGCCGCAAGAAAAAGGGAAATTTTTAAACCTGAATGACCAGATTGTAACTTCATCAGTATCAAGCCTGAGCTTTCGATTTAGAGGCGGGACAGTGATCTCGAAAGTTGGGCTTTGGCCCTTTTAAACCCCCGGATTTTTGCGCTCCCGCAGGAAAGGGGACCTTGGGTGAAACTCTCGGGTTTTTCCTGCTTAAATGGGTCGTGGCGCAAACTGATCTCTATCATACTTTAGAAACCCTTTTAAAGGTAATGGTCCTTTCCCTGGGAGGGTCTTCCCTTCTGGGAAATAAGTTTGGGCTTTTTATTAGAAAAAAAACATTCGACAAGGGATAAAATTTCAAAAAGAAAATTAAAAAGGGGGGTTTTAAAAATTTTGCTTTTTTAGAAGCTTTTGGACCTTCCCGGCCGAAGTGTCTTGTTTTCTCAAAAATTCTTGGTGTTTTAAAGGCTGCTTTCCGGAAATTTGGGGATCCGGGGGAAAGGGAATGGATGTTGCGGGTGAAGGGGTTTGGGGGGGCCCTTGGGCCCCCAATTTTGGGCCCCCGCCCCCCCCTTTTTGCCCGAAGTGGCGGCCTTTTTTCACCCGCATTTTAAGAGGGGGAAAAAATGCCCGTTTCCCTTTGGGCAAATTCCACTTTACCCGTCCCGGGTGCGGCCATACCGACCCGTACTAAAAAATATTTTTATTGTAATTTCTCTCCTGCCTCTTTAAATGTATAAAATCCACTTTTTGAATAAACATAAAAAACCCATGTGTGTGTGAGAAAGGGTTTTGGGGTTAAATGTATTTACAAGTGGGGATATTTCTATGATATACCTATTTAAGTGGAATAGAACGAAATTTCCCTGGGTTTTTCCCAAAGTTAATTACTTCCCAAAAACGTTACTGACATGCTTCGAGCATCGGCGCCCTCTGGGCTCCGGCGCTCCCGCTTGACCACAACCCCCCCCTGGCAGTCGTACGAATAGGGGTTCGGAGCCGAAGTAGCCTTCGGGGCCCCCGTGAGGGCCCGGGGCGCCCGCCCCCCCCCCCCCCGAACGCCCTTCATCTCGACCACTGGGCCCCCTCACCTGCCGCCGAGCAAAGCAACCCTTTGGGGGGCATGAAAAGCCCTGCAAACGCACAAAAAATATCAGACATATATTAAATAATCAACCCTATGCGCAAAAGTAAGAAAACCCAAACAAAACATAAAAATGGTATCACACCCCACACACACACACAATTTGTTTGTGTGTTTTGTGTGTGGTCTGTGTGGGTTGTGTGCGCGCCCCGGGCGTGTGGTGCACGTGCGTGGTGCCTGTGTGTGCGTGTAAAAGTTCCCCTTTTTAAATATGTGTGTATGTGTGCGCGTGTGTTTGTGTGCGTATGTGTATGTGTGTGTGTGCGTGCGCGCGCGCGGTGTGTACATGTGTGTTTTGCCGTGTGCGTATGGGGGTATGTGCGGGTGTGTGTGCTGTGTTTGTGTGGGGTGGTGGTGTGTGGTGTGTGTGTGTGTGTTTGTGTTGTGTGTGTGTGTGGGGTTTTGTTGGTGTGTGGGTTTGTGCGTGGGATGTGGAGTGTGTGTGTGTGTGTGTGTGTGTGGGGGGTGGGGTGGTGTGTGGTGTGGGGTGTGTGTGGGGTGTTTTGTGCCGCGCATACGCACAAGTATAAACACATATCACCCGCATTTCCCACACCCCACATACAAACACACACACACACACAAACACGGGATGCACATACACACGCATATACATACTACAAAACAACAAACAAACACACGCACATAAACACATGCACAAAAAAAAACCCGATAAACGTTTCAGGGCACATGCCTTTTCCCCCCACCCACTTTAATCATATACGGGAAAAAGACATCCCTACACACTAAAAACAATTCACCACACAATTAACAGACACACACACACACACCCCACCCGACACACCAACACACAACACACACACACACACACAACACACACACCCACACACACACACCAAAACACACACACCCCAAAACACACACCACACAACACACACCACACCCCACACACGCCCCACACGCACACACACACCCACCCCACAAACGGACATTTTTAGAATTTTAGGGACAGGAAAAAATAATTTTTGAAAAATTATTTTAAATAATAAAAATTTTCCCCGCCCAACATTTAAAATGAGAGGGGAGAGAAAAGAGAGAGAGAGAGAGAGAGAGAGGAGAGAGAGAGAGAGAAGAGGGAAGAAAAAGAGGGGGGGAAAAGGGGGGAGAGAGAAGAAAAGAGAGAGAGAGAGAGAGAGAAAAAGAGACTTTGGGAGAGGAGAGGAGGGATAGGGGAGGAAGGGGGAGGAAAGGAGAGCAGAGAGAGGAGAGAGAGGGGAGGGGGGAGAAGAGAGGAGAGGAGAGGAGAGGGAGGGAGGAGAGGAGAGGGGAGGAGAGGAAAAAGGGGAGCAGAAGGGGAAAGGAAAAAGGGGGAAAAAGAGGAGAGAGGGGGACGAGAGAGAGAGGAGGGAGAAAGAGAGGACAGGACAGGAGGAAAAAGGAAGGGCTTTGAGGGTGTTCGCAAAGTAATGTTTAAAAAAGGTTTAGTGAGTATAAAAAACTTTGTTCTGCTAGTATAATGGAAAAATCCCCCTTAAAAAAACAAGACATGGTATCAATTATGGTACCTATAAAAAGGGAAAAAAATTTATATGCTCAAAAGCACCTTTTCAGACGGCCCCCCAAAATTTATATAAAGAAATATTGGTTGGTTTGGGATCTTTGCCCGGGACCGGGTTTAAAAAATAAAACCTTGGGTTCTGAAAGAGGCTGGTAACCCTTTCTCCCGGGGAAGAACTTCTTTTTTATACTGCTGCCGGCGCTCGTGCAACCCCGTAGGGAAACTGCAAATTCTAATATCTGGTTTAAATGAAGTTGCAGAGTTGTTGATATTTTGGGCTATGGGTTCAGTTTTTTGGAACCTTTTTTTTTATGCGATTTTTTGTTTCCCTATATGCAGAAGTTTAGGTTTGACAATAGTAAACAAACCCCCCTTAAAAACTACAACAAAATTTAAAAGACGTCGAAGTTAATTTTTTTGGGAGTATCAAATGTCCTGATTTGGGGTAAAATTTTCGTTTACCTGGTATCTGATTGGCTGACCCTTTTTTTCCCCTTCCCCCCTTCCCCCCAGCAGCGGCAACGAAAAAGGGGATGGGGGGGGTGACCCAGGCCCCCGGGGAAAACCCGTAAGGGCGAGCCAAAAAGGGGTGTCTGGGCCCAGCAGTCTCGCTTTTTTTGGGCCGCCCCATTTCCCAGAGGGCCGCTACGAGGGGCCGCTAGAGGGGGACAGAAGGGGATAAATTTTTACTCTAATGACGGGGGTTTTCTGCTTTTTATTAGTTTACCCCTCACACACACATACAAAAACGCATAGCACACACACCACACACACACACACACACACACACAAACACACACCACACCAAACACACACACACACCACACCCCCACACACAAACACAACACACACACACCACACACACACATTCCCCAAAACATTTTATGCTATGTTTTATAATATAATATATTTTAAATATATATTATATATATATTTATATTTTATATATAATATATATTATATATATTTTATTATTTTAATATATATATATATATATATTTTTATATATATATATATTTTATATTTTATATATATATGTATGTATTTTTGGGATAGTATTTATATAACAAAGACCTATAATTAAAAGATGTCCGAAATCCCCCGGGAAGCAGCGTAAACCCCCCACTCGTAGTAAAAAAACAACCCACAAATGCCCTCCCCTGGGCGTCACAGTTGTAAACCAAAACCAAACTAAGAGTTGTTGCCCGTGTCCCAAAACTTTGATATGGTTTCACATAAAATTCAAAGTCCAAAAGGGGAACCAACCATAAAAAACTTACAATCAGAGTTATAAAATAAGAAAATCATTTCTTTGGGACACCTTTTTTTATAAAACCCATTTGGGAAGGGATTCCCTTTCCCCCCAAAAAGTCCTCAAAAAAAAAAAAAAACCGGGCCCATATCATAAACCAAAAGGAAAAAAAAAGTTTTTGCAAAAAAAATAAAAAAATTTCTTCTGAATACAAAAAACTCGGGAAACTGTCAGTGACTACCTAAACGTAAAAAAATCTTCCCAAAAAATATAAAATTTTTAAAATAGTTCAGGAGGGCTAATACTTTTAAGTTTCTATAATGGAAAAATTCCGTAATCCGTTTTTAAAAAAGGGAGGAAAAGGGTTTCCTTGAGAAAAAAAAATTTTTATTTTATGACCCCCAAAAAAAGGAAAAAAAAGGAGATAAAGGGCAGGGAAGAGGAAGAACCCAACCCCTCATTTTTGAAGGTTTTATTCGGGAAGTAGAAAAAAGTTTTAATTTAAAAAAAAGTACTTGTACAGAAGGTGCAAGGGCACACTGTACAAGCAAAACTATTATCAGTAAATCTGCATGAAAATGCGGGTACTGAATAGCAAACAGTATTTACCCTCTACAATTTTTTAATCACCCGCTAATGTTGATAACGAAACTTTACTTTAGAAGGAAAAAATATTATTATAAAACCGATAAAATATCCCATGTTAATTTCAAATAAAATTATTTAAAGACTTCCAAAAGCCCATAAAAATTAAGACCCAAACGAAAAGAAAAGGGGCCTTAACTTTAAATTTCAAAATTTTCATTCGCGGGAGTTCTTCCCCCCGGGGCTCTTTCTGGGGGTTTTTGATAAACGGGGTTAAAATAAAAGGATTTTCTAAAAGGATCTGATAAAATCCACGCGTCTTGAAATCACTATACCCAAAAAATCAGGGAAATGTTTTCTTTTTAATCTGAAACCAATCGGTGTATTAAAAAACTTATTTTTTTATTCGTTTATTTTTTGCATAAGTTTGGGGGTAATTTTTCCCTTTCCCGGGAAATTTTAAAACTGCCTTTTTTGTGTCTTTAAAAATCTGAATTTTGTGGGGTTTTCTTTTCGTTTTTTTATCTGAATTTCAAAATCCCACCCAAATTAAAAAATATATATTCATGAATTTCCACATACATCTTTTTACATGAAATGTCAGAATTTGTTTTGTTTTTGTTTTTTTTTAAAAAATTAAAGCAACCGACTGCCATTCCTGTGGGGCTTGATGACGTTTCATTACGTATCAATAATGAATTGGGGGGATTAAGTAGCCGTTTTGGGGCCCTTTTTCGGCATTGAAAATTTGAACTCGATGTTAAAGCCTGATCTGGTCCCGAGGGGAATTTTAAAATTTGTCCCGGACGTTGCCCTTGCGTATTTTGCATTTAGAGAGCTGGATTAAACTTTAATTTCTGGATTAAATTTCCCTCCCCCCCCTGAAAATTATAAAAGTTTTTTGTTGTGTAATCGTCGTGTTTTGCTTTCCCCAGGATCCAAAAACATGTGACCTTGTAAAATCATCACTGCAATATGTCAAATAGTTCATGTAGTATTACGTGCTTGTGAGACCGATTATTTCGTGTTTACTTGACTTATGTATTTAATGAATTCTTTTCATTTTATGATATCTCTGATAATTATTTCCGCTATTCTGTACAATAACCTTTTGCACATGCCAGTTTTCGCCGGGGGAGATTTGGGCAGCCGTGCGACGCCATTCCGTGACAAACACCGGTGAAAAATGTTTCGCTTTAAGCGTTGCATTGATTCTGACTAATTTTTAAAGCAATATAGTGGATATGCAGAAGAAATCGACATTAATATCAAATCACACCTTGATATTTGAACCCATCAAGTCCCCCAAATGCCGAAAAGTGATTAGAAACCAAGCAGTTCAGACCAGTGGTGTTATTAAAAGTATGTGACAGAGCCTCCTAGCTAGGGAATATATATATCCCGTATTGTATTGAAGCCTACCCCTGGCTAAGCGCATATTCTACCACGAGGATCCAGGGGCTCTGCCCCCTGGCTAGGGAATATATACATCGTAGAGTATGCATCGTACGGGATTAAGGTTAAGTTGGTTTACTGGTTAGAACGTATTGTACGATAACCACAGGGGGGTTGAGATTATGTGAAATCCCGTATTTTTTTACGGAACGATGGGTCTGATTCCCGCAGGGTTTTTAGAAAGTTAGCGCGTCGGTCGTAAGTTAAGTTAAATAAGTTTAATTACTATTCTGACTATCTGCTCAAGCGCAGGCAATGGTGATTACAATTTTACATATATTTGACACAGTACAGTATTCTGTGCCTATGTAACTATACATGGTAAATGAAAATATAAATCATACAATCATATGATTTATATTTTAATTTACATCATACAAAAGAAATATTACTTTGATATGCGTTTTGCACTTTGCTTACATAAAACTGTTCTTTGTTTACGTTAGTTATTACATAGTAAATTTAAGATATAGTACGAGTATATCTTCCAATGTATCAGATGAAATTAAAAATTCACATGGTTCTTTATACCTCATGTTAGGTGGTCTGAATGGCTGTATCACATGACATTCCGAGATGTAGTGCTCAAGCGTTCGCTTGTTTTTATTCGTTATATTCTCTACATCTAGACTTCCAAAGATGGTGTGGACGTACGTAGAGTTTCACCGACAGATTTTAAACGTTTTTTGTGTGCTGGTTTTACGCATTTTTTTTCTCTATTCTTGTTTCAGCTTGTTTTTCACCGTAGATTTCCTGATCTAATTCATGCTCTCCCTTGCTATCTGGACTCGCCCATCACATCAAGATTGTCGGCTGGAGAATGCGATGGAAACGATCATCAGATTCGTTTTGATCACACGAGAACAAATCTGATGATATAAATGTTGTCCGGGAAGACCCGATTGTCATAATCGAAATATTAACCCATATAGTACTTTGATTATAAAAGAAACATTTTTCCTCACACAACATCCAGTGTTCCTGTTTACCTTATCTAGCTTAGCATGGATAGGCCCATAATAGTTTTACAATCTATGGTATTATTCTATATAGTGGTTCCATAACTATGTAATACTGACCTGACTTTATATTTATTTTTACTGAAGAGCTTAAAAATCAATGAACTAAATGAAGTGTTATGACAATAATATGTACACGACAATAGATTATTGTAAGCATTACATATAACAAATACTACGTTCTATAACGATTATCTTTGTTTGTCATACTATGCATCAATCTGAATTCCATATATATTGAAAATATGAAGCAGGCAATTAAGAAATGACCAATAAAGTTGTTTACAAAAAGAGGTACCCCAAAGCAAAAAATTTGGGAAAACCCCATTTTTTTGAGTAAATTAAACTAAAAGACAACTTAGTAATTTTTTAAAAAAAGTGTCCCAGTCGGGGGCGTCAGTGATCGAGCTTGTTGTTTCCTAATATCAATTTGGTTTCAAAAGCCCTTCCCAAAGAAATAATGAGATGATAGCGCTGTTGCTATGGGGATGCTACATTTTTGATTTGGCGGGACGAAAGTTAAGTAATGGGGTTCGAAAAACTCTTTTTTAAAAATTATTCCCATGGTTTTTTATAAAAAATTTAAAAAAATTTCCTCAAATATAATTTAGTCTGTCCCCGTTTTTCAGGGATCATTCAAGTGTTTTGGTATGTGCACTGAAAACAGAAAAGGGGGAGGGGGTCGTTTTCGTCTAATAATGGGGTTAATATGGGCCCAGACGTCCAGCTGCCCGGGCGTTCCGAAAACTGGTGTTTTAAAATTTCATTTCCTGTGGTGTAAACAAGGCGGGACCGAAAAACAGATACCTTCGCTTTGATAAGTACCCCTTTATATATACAAAGGAATTTATGTTACAGATTCAAACATGGGTAAAAATTTAAATCTATCTATATATAAATGTGTATATATAAAAAATTTTAAAATTATATTATATAAAATATAATATATATAAATAAATATATTATTTTTTTTTAAATAATACACCCCGAAAACAGAACGGGGACACAACACAAAACACAAAACCCGCAGGGCAGCACGCACACACACGCACACACACACCCCACAAAACACACACACAAAACACCAAAAACACACACCCACACGTACGCACGCAGGGACGAAACGCACGCACCGTTGTGCGTTTTGCGCGCGCACGTGTGGTGTGTATTTATTTAATTATATGTATACACAAAAATACACACACACACACAACCACACACACACAACACACAATAATATATAAAAAATATATTTAAATAAATAAAATTAAAAATATATATGGGATATATATATATAAAATATATATATATAAAATATATAATATATATAATACACACAACTTTTTGCATTTTATATTTATATATATAATATATTAATATATATTAATTATTATAAATATATATATATATATATATGTATATATAAAAAAAATGCCCAAATTTTTAAGAAAAACTTTTAAAAAAATGGGAACGTGGAACGAAAGGAAAAGAAAGAAAATGGGGTAAAATTTTACATAGTCGGTAACAAAAATGGATGGGCCCAAATTTCAAATACTAGGAATAAGGGGGGCCCAAATTTGGGAAAAAAGTAAGGAAGTTCAAAACAAAAAAAAAACAAGACATTTTTTTTCCCCCCAAAAGAAGAAGGAAATTATATTCAGGGAAAAGGTTTGCTATGTTTCCCCCCCCCGGAAAAAAAATGCAAATGCAAAAAGGGGGGGTTCCACCCCCCAATAAATGATCCATTTTAAAAGTTAAGAATAAAAGAAAAAAACCCCCATAACATTATTTAATTATACAATGCTAGCCCCCAAACCAACTTTGGCAAGTGATGAAGAAATGGAAATTTTTTATAACACTCCAAGTACTTTAGAACAATCCCTAACAGAGATGTAAAAGAATAAATGGGAGCCCCCCCCCCCCCCCAACGCCAAAGTAGGAAAAAAATGATCAAAAAAAATGACCCCTTTGTGGAAAATTGGGCCCCTTGGAAAATAAAATAAAAGAGGTAAAGTTTTTATTAAATTTCTGTAGTACAAATAATCAGTTTTTAGAAACACATTGTTCCAACACCCCCCAAGACACGAAAACAAAATTGCCACGTTTTTGCTAAACCCAAAAAATGGAAAAGTTGATAAAAAAATCCCCAAAGACAAGCCCTGGGCCGGACTGCAACATTTAAACCCCAAAAACCCAATAACTATCGCTTTCAAAAAAAGCCCTCAAAAAGAGGGAGCGCCCAACACCACCTCAAAAAGCTCAAATACAAAACTTTTGATAAAAAAATTACAAAATTTTACGGGGTTTTAAAACAAATTTTGAAGTACTCAATAAATGTGAAGTGATAAAAACCAAATTTTTGTTCGAAAAAGGGGAAAAGAACTTTTGTGGGGCCCCTGCTTAAAAAAAATTTATCCCCAAAAAAAAAAAAGACAAATTCCCCCTGGATTTTTTTTTCCTAAAAAATAAACTAAGTGAAATTAAAACAAGAAGATCCCCTTAAAAATAAAAAGGGGTATCAATAATTCATTTAAAAAGGTAATTTACAAAAAACAAAATAAAAACAATTTAAAAGATTATTGCGAAAAGATAAGGAAAAATTTTAAAAATGAAAAATTGCCGGGAAAAACAAAAAATGTTCTATCAAAAAAGAAAACCCAAAAAGAACTTTACCAAGGGTCCAAAACATCACACAAAATTTTTAAAACCCTAAATAGACACTATAAAAATGAAGATGGATTGTTTTATGTGAGGGAAAAAGAAGTCAAAGATAATGGAATCAAATTTTTTCCCCAACCATCCCAAAAAAAATAAAGATCTAACAAAAAACATTAATTAGACTCAAGACAACGAAGATAAAACCAAACGCCACTGCAGACGAAGTTATAAAAGCATAAAAGAATTTAAAGAAAAACCCAAGACCCCGGGAAAGATGAAATAACACCCCGAAAAAATTTAAAGGAATGCTGGGGGAAAGTGTTGAATATTTCTTCTACAAACTTTGTACAAAAATATGGAACAAAAGAAGGGGGCCAGAAGACTGGGTAAAACCAGCTTACCCCTACCAAAAAAAGGTGATGCACTCCAATGCAACAATAACAGGACAATTGGGATTAAAAGTCAAAGCAAAAAAATTTTTTTTGAAAAAAGGGGGAAAGAATTTAAGGTGAAGTTAAGAGAAAAAATTGCAGATGAAAAAAAGAAAGGTTTTTGCCCCCGGAAAAAGGGACAGAAACCCGATTCTAAATCTAAAAAATTTAAAAAATAAAAGAAAAAAAGAGAACATTTAAAAAGACTATTTCCTGTGTTTCATTTATTATTTAAAGGGTTTTGTATGTATCCCCGATATCCTTTGGGGAAAAAACCCTGAAACGATTAAGTTTCCAAAAAAAAACATCCAAAATAAAAAAAGCCATGTATGCCCCAAAAATAAGAACTGTAAAAAACTTATGGGTTAAAAAGAATGGTTCGAAGTAAACAAAGGGGTGCGACAGGGGTTTCATTCTGTCTCCGACCCCTTTAACATATACTGAAACAATTTTGAGAGGTGCTCTAGAGAATTTTTAAGGAACTGTAGAGGTTTTGGGGGGATAAAAAATATCAAATCTTTAAAGGGACGCCCATGATATAGTTTTTATTTTCCAGCAGTATCAATTTAACTTTCAACAATACTAGATAAAGTTAGAGAAGCAAGCGAAAAGGGGGGTTGGGTTTCTTAATGCCCAAAAAAAACTAAGATCATGAAGATTCAAAGATAACTGGCCCAAAGAACAATGATGAACAGGGTTTAAAAAACAAGGGGAAGGGTTGGGAAAATCTGAAAGAGTTTAAATTTTCTTGGGGTGTTTTAAAAAAAAAACATATGATGATTCACCGGAGATAAAAAGAAGAATTGCATTGCCAAAAATGCCACAATTGCTCTCAATAACATCTGGAAAGACCGAAGCATTACCTTACGGACAAGCAGAGGTTATTGAACTCATTAGTTTTCCCAATTGCATCATATGGTTCTGAGTGTTGGGTGCTGAAGTAGATAGACAAGAAAAAGATCAATAGTTTTCAAATGTGGTGTTACAGACGAGTACTGCGTATTAGCTGGACAGAGAAGAAGACGAATGATGAAGTGCTGAGAAAAATAAATTGTAAAGACCGGCTGTTGGACATCTTGAACAGGAGGAAATTAAAGTTTATTGGTCATGTGATGAGAAGTAAAAGTATTGAGAAAGACTTGCTGACAGGGATGGTGATGGGAAACAGAGGAAGAGGCAAACCGAAGGCAAGACTGAGCGACAACATCAAAGATATTTGCGGGCTGACGATGGTACAAGTGGAAAGAAAAGCATAAGATCGAGTTTAGTGGCGAAGGATGGTGGAGAGGTCCATGGCTGCTCAAACATGAGCATACCGCTATTGATTGATATGTATATATATCTATTTATACATATGTATATATACATATATAAATATATATAGATTGATTGCTTTATATTTGTATATGTATATATAAATATACACACACACATATATGGACATATGTATCAATAAACTTATATATGTTACAGTAAAGTTGTGAAATCAGGGATTTCACGAAATCCCTAAAATTTTCAGTAAATTCATGAAATCACTGTTTCACTCGGGGATTTCATGAATTTACTGAAATATCCAGGAAATTCATGAAATCCTTGAACTAGGAGGTCAGGGATTTCTTGAAATTACTGTTTCGATCCTTTTCCACATGTGTGAATGATGTGTGGAGCAAGGGTTAGAATTATAACCTGCAATAATGTCCTTAATAACATTAATAGAACTGCTGTCACAAAGAGCGTCTTTCGGATTAAAACTATTTGAGAAATCCTTTATTTAGTTTCTAATAAAAACATGACAACAGGTATCTATAACATTTATTTTATTCATAAGAGCATACATTTGTTTATTCATAAGATCATACATTTGTTTATTCATAAGAGCATACATATATTGCTATATCATAACTATTCATTACACTGATATCTGGATACCTGACGGTTATTCAACAATCAGCATTTATTAGCACAGTTGACACTTCCATGGCACCGAGAGTTACATTTCGCTTTAGCTTTGAAACACTTACATCTGTTAGTTGAACATTTCTTCAGACCACTATAGTTGCATCTAGTGAATCCCTGACCAACACATGCAGATAGTACAATAACAGCTTCTCGAAGTGACACTACAGTATCCTGATTTACGTCATCTTCTGTCAAATGCAAATGCTGGGGGCAGAGGTCAAACTGGTTTCTAGAATACTGACCCTTTAGAACACCCGACTTCACAGCGATCTTATACTGGTCATTGTCCAAATTTAAGCTGACAATAACACCCGGGATATTCCGCGGATCTCCTCTACCACGATCCACAGCTGGAATTGGGACAGCAACATTGTCACCAGGCTCACTAACTTTAAAGTCTAAGCCTGTGTGCTTCCACTCTACGTTTCTGAATTTGGTCTTGGTGATCTTAAAGTATCTGAGGAGTTTGAACAATGGCATCAGCAGAAAGTGCCTCAGTGACTTCATTGGTCAATAGATGATTATTGTCACTTGTAGTCACTTCGCTGGTCACTGAACCAGTAGAACTTGCAACAGAACCTATTGTTGTTGTTGTATCATCTTCTGACATAACTGCTATGAGATCATCCTTACTCTCCAACCTTGAGACAACTTCCGTGGGTAGAAGTGAAGAAGTCAGGCCAACTCTGGCTTCACAACCAAACATAGCAGAGTATGGAGAGCACTTTATCCCTGAATGGTGAGCAGCATTTTTCTGAAACTAAACAAACTTGATACCAACTGACCAGTCTTATGAATTTTTGTCCGCAAACCAGGTAACTAACATATCCTTAATGTCACCATTCACACGTTGCACAAAACCCTGACTTTGTGAATGACGAGGCTTCCCATGAACCATGGTGAGAC
>NC_051390.1:31142254-31144754 GCF_015228065.2 Penaeus monodon
TACAGTGCTACGAAAATATGCAAAAGGGCCAGATAACATGCGGAAATATTTTTAAGACCATAGACGCACTTTAACTTGCATGATAAATCGTGCTAAAGATAATTGCTATAAAAGCAAGTTTAATGAGTATGCAAGTAATGTTGGAAAAAAAACTTAGCATTACATTAATGATATACTGAATCGTAATGCAAAAGGTCAAGCTGCTCTATCCATCATGCTCAACAATGAAATAACTTCTAATCCTGAAGCGTTTGCAGAAATATTCAATAGATATTTTAATAGCTGGGAGCCAATCTAAAAAGTCAAATTTCATGCGTCCAAACTAATTTCCAGCAATTCCTCCTTGAAAGCACTAAATGTTCATTAAGATTATCCCAAGGATCTGAAAATGAACTGAAGGACGTCATTAGTAACCTTAGATAATCAGCAAGTGGACATGATGATATCCCATTAACCGTTGTGAAAGAATGTGCACAAAAAATCATCTTCGTAACATGCATCATCACCAGATCTTTCAGTTCAGGGGGTTTTCCCAGTCATTTGCAGATAGCAAAAGTGATTCCTATCTATAGAAAAGGCAATCCCTCAGAATTACAGACCCCTTTCATTGTTAACAATGATCAATGAAATCTTTGAAAAGATAGTCTGGATAAGAAACAGAATCAAATAACAGATGTTCTTGATCTGTCCAAGGCGTTTGATACCATATCATGTGATATAATTTTGCAAAAAATTGTGTATGGTATTCCAACATTAGCATGGTTCCAGAGTTACTTTAGCAACCGTAAACATGTATATCATCAAACTGTATTTCACAATGTAAGAATATTAGAGATGAGGTCCCGCAGGGTTCAGTACTTGGTCCTGTACTGTTCTTGCTTACATCAATGACCTTGCTTCCAATCTTCTCATAAGTTCAACTTTCTGCTTTTTGCAGACGATACTAATATATATGTCTAGCTAAAACCTCCTGAACTTGTCATGTAGAGGATCCAAATATGGAATTCCATAAATGATGTAATAAGGCAGTCTTCACCTGTGTATCACTTCAAAGGTGCAATGAAATAAGAACTGGTCAAAGTCACTACTGTATTTCCTTCCTAGTAGCTAAGCAATACTGTGTTAACCTTGTCATCATTGTGTATAACACACGTGTGATATAGTGTAAATGTAGGACATCTATGTGATATACAGGATCTGAATGTGATATAGCTATGTGTTAATGCAAATTTTATAATAACCTATAACATTTATGCGTTGGAATGTGCATATGTATGTATGTATGTATTCTATGTATGAAGGTATAACGTGTATCCTCCTAGCTTAATACTATATATATATATATATAATATATATATATATTTTATATATATATATAATATATATAATTATATATTAACTATGTATGTAAGATATAATTTTAATTCAGCTGTGATATTATTTGAGTATTAACATTTTACAGTAACCTATTGTTTTAGTTATAATGTCAGTCAGAGAGCCCCAACTCCGCTGACTATTGTGCTGCGATACTAGTGTACTAATCTGTATATATATATATATATATATATATATATATATATATATATATATATATATATATATATATATATATATATTTTTTTTTTTTTTTTTTTTTTTTTTTTTTTTTTTTTTTTTTAATAAGTAATTAATCAATCAAAGGTCCCCAGAGTTTGGGGATTTCTGGCACCGACTTGAATCGTTGGATATGTACAACAATGCAGGTAATATATATGGCCAGGGAGATCGACCACATCCTCGTTAACACTTGCTGGAGGATTTTCCAAAACTGTATGGTTTACCGGAGTGCCGAGTTCTGTGGTTTGTTTGTGTCTACCCTCCGAGTCCACTTCAAAGACCCACGTTGGTAAAATTATCACCCTATGGTGTTTCATGTAGACAGGTTGTGGGATAAGGAATGTGGCTGGGGATTTGCTGAGGCTATCTCGGGTCGTTTTTGCAGTTCTTGGCAACCTGACAGGGGATCGGGACTTGCATCATTCCCTGGTACACAGGTGGTCGAAGGCCATTTCCTATTAAATGGCCTTCGTCCTACCTACCAAGCCCTGAGAAAGCTGAACTCTAAGCCCCACCTCATAGACGACAGCAATCCACTCAGTAGATGACCAGATCGTCTCAGGTCGTAACGGGAGTGTTGGGCTGATCCACCAACAGTTAGTCTGGATGAGAGTGGTGTCACAATCCCTGTGTCGACCCATCCATCAACAAGGAACCACCTTCTCTAAGCTGAAGGTTGGTAAAGCAGTGTGTATTTGCAGCATCCCTACTGAATTGTTAAAAGCTAGTGGTGAACCTATGATGCAGGGTTTACATGCGTCTTGGCTGCCATCTCTCTGACTTGTGGGGTGTGGTCATCCCTCTCTGGAATGCGAAACGGGATCGATGGGACTACAGCAATCATCAAGGCATTAGTGCTCAAAATACCAACAAGATTTTTGTCCACATCTTTCTCAGACATATC
>NC_051390.1:31164754-31165893 GCF_015228065.2 Penaeus monodon
TTTATGATTATTCTACCCTGAGCAAGAATCCTCTGTGCTATGGTAAGCACAGAGGACAGGAGGTAGATGTTGTCTTTGGGTGAGCTTTGCTGCAGACAGTCAATGGCTGTCATGGAGTCTGTATGTATGATCACGAGTCCTTCCCTCAGGAAGTGTGGGCTAGGGCTCCCATGATCGCAACTGCCTCTGCCTGTAGCGGGGAGGCGTTGTCTGTTACCCTCATGGATTGTGTGGCATCTCTTGCTACAGAGCCGGTGCCTGTAATGTGGTTTAAGGCATCGACTGATCCATCCGTGAAGTAGGTTCTACTACCCAGAGGAGTGATGGCTGCAATGACCTTCTCAGCTTCTGCCTTTAGGCTAGGCATGGGTATTGATTCTTTCTCCTTGACAAGCTCATAATAGAGAACTCGATCAAGGTTCGCGCCCACGGCGGGGCTTCAACAAAATCAGGAAGGGGGGAGTCCATAGCCTTGGCAAGTAGTTGTTCTTTGAGCTGATAGCATGTCAACACCCTGGCTGTGTGGACAGCCAGGAGCTGTTTGCAAACAGCTCATGATCTTGTTCTAGGCATCTTGACTATTTTTTGTCTCATGTTTGTGTTCCTGGGAGCTTGGATGACCTTTGAAAGGAACTGAGCTGCCATTAGATCAATTCGTGATTCCAGGGGAGAAGGTGTGCCTCCATGAGGAGGTTGAGGACCTTGGGGCACCCAGAATGATCCTGGCAGCTTCATTTTGAACTGTCTCCAATTTTTCTCTAATTTTGGCTTTACGACAATCAGGGAGACAGAAGCATAGTCCACAGTGGGATGGATTACATATACATAGAATGATCTTACTACTTTGTGTCTGGCTCCTATGCGTCTCCTGGACATTGCTCTCATGACAGACAGTCTTGCTTGGTTCGGTCAGCCAAGTACAGGACCTCCTTTTTAAAAGAGAGGGTCCGGTCAACCATTACCCCAAGATATTGGAAGACCTGGACCCATTCTAAGTCCATTCCTGATCTCAGACTTGTGCCTGAACATTATCTCAGAGCAATGGCTTTGGATTGCTGCAGAATTTAGTCCGTCTACAGCACACCTCAGATCAAGTCCGAAGCGATGGCTTTATTGGGGTTTTCCCCCGGGAAAATGCT
>NC_051390.1:31165993-31168493 GCF_015228065.2 Penaeus monodon
CTCCCAGTGGGGTGCAAGATCATCTCCAATGCAGACGACCTTGCAGTCATCTCCACTGGAGCACACTGCCTAAGTAAAGCCCATCGCTGTCAGGACCTTGTATCTGAGGTGTGCTGTAGGACAGGACTAAAGATATCTGCAGCCAAATCCAAAGCCATTGCTCTGAGACTAAATGTTCAAGGCACAAGTCTGAGAATCCAGGGAATGGACTTAGAATGGGTCCAGGTCTTCCAATATCTTGGGGTAATGGTTGACCGGACCCTCTCTTTTAAAAAGGAGGTCCTGTACTTGGCTGACCGAACCAAAGCAAGACTGTCTGTCATGAGAGCAATGTCCAGGAGACGCATAGGAGCCAGACACAAAGTAGTAAGATCATTCTATGTATATGTAATCCATCCCACTGTGGACTATGCTTCTGTCTCCCTGATTGTCGTAAAGCCAAAATTAAGAGAAAAATTGGAGACAGTTCAAAATGAAGCTGCCAGGATCATTCTGGGTGTCCCAAGGTGGACGAAGGCCCTCAACCTCCTCATGGAGGCAAACCTTCTCCCCCTGGAATCACGAATTGATCTAATGGCAGCTCAGTTCCTTTCAAAGGTCATCCAAGCTCCCAGGAACACAAACATGAGACAAAAAATAGTCAAGATGCCTAGAACAAGATCATGAGCTGTTTGCAAACAACTCCTGGCTGTCTCACACAGCCAGGGTGTTGACATGCTATCAGCTCAAAGAACAACTACTTGCCAAGGCTATGGACTCCCCCCTTCCTGATTTTGTTGAAGCCCCGCCGTGGGCGCGAACCTTGATCGAGTTCTCTATTATGAGCTTGTCAAGGAGAAAGAATCAATACACCATGCCTAGCCTAAAGGCAGAAGCTGAGAGGGTCATTGCAGCCATCACTCCTCTGGGTAGTAGAACCTACTTCACGGATGGATCAGTCGATGCCTTAAACCACATTACAGGCACCGGCTCTGTAGCAAGAGATGCCACACAATCCATGAGGGTAACAGACAACGCCTCCCCGCTACAGGCAGAGGCAGTTGCGATCATGGGAGCCCTAGCCCACACTTCCTGAGGGAAGGACTCGTGATCATACATACAGACTCCATGACAGCCATTGACTGTCTGCAGCAAAGCTCACCCAAAGACAACATCTACCTCCTGTCCTCTGTGCTTACCATAGCACAGAGGATTCTTGCTCAGGGTAGAATAATCATAAACTGGGTCCCTAGCCACATAGGCTTCAGAGGGAATGAGCTTACTGACAGACTAGATGACATTGGCAAGGATATGCCCCCAAATCCCATGATCATAAAACTGAGCCGAAATCTTAAAGCAGAAGTGTAATACCACAGTGTGTGCCTTCCTCCTGCAACTTCACAGAGAGAAAACAAGATCTTCCCCCTTGGCCAGATGGTACTCAGACGCCACAGGCACTCTCTGAAGCAATCAAGAGAGGTACCAAAGTCATTCTTCACAGAATCAGACTAGGTTACCATTGCGAATGGCAGATCATACAGACAACTGACCCTGAAGACAGGTGTTGCATGCACTGTGGCGAGCCGAACGCTATGTTGGTACATTACTTACAGAATTATGAGCACACACAATTTCTGAGACAGGGTCCACCCACAACAGCCGCCGGGATGGTAATTAGATTATGTAGCATGCTTACATCATGGCGGCAGGAGCGCCTGCTGGCAATCCCGCCACAACGGTAAGCATAGAGTGTCAGAGAATAAAATGAGAGAGCCATATATAGTTGACACAGGCCGGGCCATATGTATGAAAGGCCCGGCGAAGCTAGAACTTCGCAAATCTCAAACAAACGAACTAACGTAGGTGTCGTAGCGGTATCGTGCTGAACCGAGGTTTAGGAAGGGTGTCACTGTCAAATGACCTACCAGTGATGAATCGTGATAGGCCTAACACCCATATTACAAAACATTTTAAGGGTCCCTGAAAATGTTTCTCAACCCTCAACAGCTTTACAAGATCACGCTCAAACCCTCAACCCCCATGTTACAAGAGATAGGGGGTGAGTGCCTTCCATGAGGCTCCCTTCCTGAAGGTTCCTCAACATAACAAGAGATCAGTGGCGAACCTCACAGCCTCCTGCACTGTTTACATTTTTCGCGAGGGTTGGCAGCTCAAATTGATATGTTCGAACATCTAACATAGAATTTATTTCCGTGCATTGATTTCATATCTATTTGTTTTCATCACATACACGAATTCGTATATGAATGAGTATGAATTATTACAACCCCACATTCGAAAACGTTCCTGAATGTGACCCTCATATGGAAATATTTAATCCAATATCAGAGTGCTAACCATTGCCCCCCCTTCCCCCTTTTTTATCAACGTCCTACTACCTGTTACGTACTCTTTATAGCTGATGGACATTTGGGAAGACTAATGTATGGAAATTCTAGTTAAAAAAACGGTTTTGTGTATAGAAAAGAACATAGGACATTACAAAATCTACTTTCCTTCC
>NC_051390.1:31188493-31190993 GCF_015228065.2 Penaeus monodon
AAATTTGCATTAACACATAGCTATATCACATTCAGATCCTGTATATCACATAGATGTCCTACATTTACACTATATCACACGTGTGTTATACACAATGATGACAAGGTTAACACAGTATTGCTTAGCTACTAGGAAGGAAATACAGTAGTGGACTTTGACCAGTTCTTATTTCATTGCACCTTTGAAGTGATACACAGGTGAAGACTGCCTTATTACATCATTTATGGAATTCCATATTTGGATCCTCTACATGACAAGTTCAGGGAGGTTTTAGCTAGACATATATATTAGTATCGTCTGCAAAAAGCAGAAAGTTGAACTTATGAGAAGATTGGAAGCAAGGTCATTGATGTAAAGCAAGAACAGTACAGGACCAAGTACTGAACCCTGCGGGACCTCATCTCTAATATTCTTACATTGTGAAATACAGTTTGATGATATACATGTTTACGGTTGCTAAAGTAACTCTGGAACCATGCTAATGTTGGAATACCATACACCAATTTTTTGCAAAATTATATCACATGATATGGTATCAAACGCCTTGGACAGATCAAGAACATCTGTTATTTGATTCTGTTTCTTATCCAGACTATCTTTTCAAAGATTTCATTGATCATTGTTAACAATGAAAGGGGTCTGTAATTCTGAGGGATTGCCTTTTCTATAGATAGGAATCACTTTTGCTATCTGCAAATGACTGGGAAAACCACCTGAACTGAAAGATCTGGTGATGATGCATGTTACGAAGATGATTTTTTGTGCACATTCTTTCACAACGGTTAATGGGATATCATCATGTCCACTTGCTGATTATCTAAGGTTACTAATGACGTCCTTCAGTTCATTTTCAGATCCTTGGGATAATCTTAATGAACATTTAGTGCTTTCAAGGAGGAATTGCTGGAACTTAGTTTGGACGCATGAAATTTGACTTTTTAGATTGGCTCCCAGCCTATTAAAATATCTATTGAATATTTCTGCAAACGCTTCAGGATTAGAAGTTATTTCATTGTTGAGCATGATGGATAGAGCAGCTTGACCTTTTGCATTACGATTCAGTATATCATTAATGTAATGCTAAGTTTTTTTTCCAACATTACTTGCATACTCATTAAACTTGCTTTTATAGCAATTATCTTTAGCACGATTTATCATGCAAGTTAAAGTGCGTCTATGGTCTTAAAAATATTTCCGCATGTTATCTGGCCCTTTTGCATATTTTCGTAGCACCTTGTACCTATAGCTCAATGAACTTATTTATAAATATATTGTCATCTTCATTTATATTTCTTTTCTTTGTCAATGATTCCCAATTAACATCATTTAAGGATATTTTTTAATTGCCCAATTCTCCACTATTCGGGCTGAACAGGACTAAAGCAGAACTTCCATGCAACTTGCCATTTTTGCGCAAGATGAAATCTGCTCAGCAATTCTGCCGTAAGATTATTCAATAGGATCTTTGGGGAGGGCACAATATCATCCACAGGGAAAGAAGCTATAATCATTCCCGTCCCTAAACCTGCTTCCATACCAGGTTCTCTCACCAGCTGCATCTGCAAGCTGATGGTGAAAATGGTAAACTTCAGGTTGATATGGCTGCTAGAAAGGAAAACTTGCTAACCCCATATATATAGGTTTAGAAAATTGAGATCGACCACAGATGCATTTGTGAGGATGGGGACTGCTATACAAAATTCCTTCACACCGTGATGTCACATGCTAGCAGTCTTCTTTGACTTTGAAAAAGCTTACTTGGCATGCTCATGAAGCCGTATGACACTGGCTTAAGAGGAGCATTATCTACTTTCACACAATGCTTTCTTGCTGATAGTAAGTTTAGAGTGCGGGTGGAAAACAGTTTATCTAACCTGGAAGATCAGCAAGAAGAGTCCCGCAAGAGAGTGTCATTGGTATATTCGACGATAGCTCTAACGTCCTTAGGATAGTAAATCCTTTTAGCGTCATAGGCGCCATAGTATACCCACCACATGCAAATAAATGCCCACATAACTAACAGGACAAAAATGGCTTCTTACTGAGTCTGTGCAGAGAGCAAGCTTGCCTTTGCCCTCCTTTTCGGCCCACTGCCAGCCAGCAGCGTTATGAGCAGGGCCGCCTATCTCGGGGATCACAGAGATACCACGGAGCTACCGAGAACCAGGGACCAATTAGATAGAGAACAGGTTCACAGGGTAAACAGTACTTTCAGAGTAAATCCTCACTCATGGAAGTACTGATCCTCAGGTACCTAAATCCTAATCATCTTTGCGATCAGAGGCGGTGAGAAAATTATTGTGCTGTATAATATCGCTTATTAGAAGCATTTTGTACCTTCTGGCCGGTGCCTTGTGTTCTCATAATTCTCTGGTGTTAATGGCTGCTTCTCGATTTGTGGGAAGTCAGGGTGAAGGAAGTGGATGTTGCGGGTGAAGTGTTGGATGGCGTTGTCCAGCATTCTGGCCACTCGCTTGTCAGAAGTGGCGGCCTTTGTCAC
>NC_051390.1:31193493-31203493 GCF_015228065.2 Penaeus monodon
ATCATGTACGAGTCACTTGTCATGACTGACAAAAGCGAGGGCTAAAGAGATACATCATAGATCTTTACACTTTCTACAGAAGTGACTATTATCTTCTGTCCAAGTAAGTTATTTTATTTATTTGTTGTAAATCCCTAAGATATAATTAGTTTTTATTAACTATATGATACACTGTTAATTATTGGTGTTACTTTTATGGTTACTGTCAGATAACAGAGAAAGTTTCTCTGACAGAGCACCAATCCAAACCTAGAGGTAATGTCAGCAAGAAATCCCAAGCGTGACACTTATGTAGCATTTGTTATTAAATTCCGTTTGATGACTGTGACCAGTATTTCTGGCTGCAGAAGGAGCCAGAACATGGGGTAACAGAGACTACAAGTAATACTGATCCATTTTTCACGAAAATAAGTCAGCACTGTAAGGATTAAAATCATCATTGTTTTAACTAGCTCACATAATGTTTGACAGTTTCATGCAGATTGACAGATATGTTTTGTAAGCATGTCATATGACATCAATCGACGGTTCGTATTTCTTTGTAGTAACTTCTGCCTCAAACCCTAGCCACTGACTTTAAAATTATGGAGCAAATAAGAATAATATTTGTTCTAAAACAGTAGTGGTACTTATAGTTTTACTGAATTAATGCATTCTATTTCTTTCCAGATATGAAGTCGTCCAATGCGGTGACGTGGAAAAGCTTATAAAAAACGGAAAAATGCAGATGAGCCCCCCCTGTATTATGAAACTTTGAAATTTTTGACGTCATAAAAACTTTTCATATTGCTACAAGACTGGGGCGGGACCGCATGTTTAAGGAGTTACAACGAAAATATGAAAAACTCCAACAAAGGCCCTTGGCTTTTAAAATTTGGGGTTGAGTGTCAGAAAAAAAGAAAAGACAAGCCCCGGGGTTTTTTTGGTTTGATTTTATTGTATGCAATCAATGCCCCACCCCAAATTTTTAAATGGATCGGGGTGTACCAAGACCATCTCCCCAAAATTTCTGCATTTTTGCCCTTTTCCCAAAAAAACGTCTGCGAGGTTCCCTTTCCCAGTTGTGATTTTTTCCTTTCCCAGGGGCCCCTCATTTTTCAAGTGAAAGGGCCTTATTCACATCCAGGTGATTACTGAGCAAAAAAAAATAGGGCCCAAAGTTTCCCGGGTTCGGGAACCTCGTCTTCCAAGGGGGTTTTGGAAACGGTAAAGGGTGACTTTAAGGATATGTTATTCCCCTGGTTTCCCCGGACAAAAATTTAAGACTGGTCTTGGTACGGGGTTTTTAGTTTCAAAAAAATGCTGCTCACCTTTTCAGGAAAAAGTGCTCTCCAACTCTGCTATGTTTTTTTGTGAACCCAGATTTGGGGCCTACTTCTTCACTTTACCAGGGAAGTTGCCCCTCAAGGTTGGGAGAGTAAGGATGATCTCTGCAGTTATGTCAGAAGATATACAAAACAACAATAGGTTCTGTGAAGTTCTACGGGTTTCAGGACCAGCGAAGGCTACAAGTGACAAAAATATCTATGACCATAAAGCACTGGGGAATTTTCTGCTGATGCCTTTGTTCAAACCCTTAATACTTTAAATCACCAAGACCAAAATTCAAAAACTAAGTGGAACACCAGCTTAGCTTTTAAATTAGTGACCCTGGTGACAAGGGTGCTGCCCAATTCCAGCTGGGCGTGGTGAGGAGATCCGGGGAAAACCCCCCGGGGTGTTATTTCAGTTTTAAATTTGGACAAGCCCAGTAAAAGACGCTGTGAATGGGGTTTCTAAAGGGTGTATTCTAGAAACCAGTTTGCCCTCTCCCCCCAGCATTTTTTTTGACAGAAGATACGTAAATCGGGATACTGTAGTGTCATTTCGAAAGCTGTTTTGTATACTGCCGGTTGGTCAGGTTTCACTAGATGCAACTAAGGGGGTCTAAAGAAATGTTCAACTAACGATTTAAGGTTTCAAAGCTAAAGCAAAATTAAACTCTGGGTCCAGGAATGTCAACTGTGCTAATAAATGCTGATTTTTGAAAACCCTCAGTATCCGATATCAGTGATAAATTTTTATGTTTAAGCAATTAGTAGCTCTTATGAAAAAACAAATGTATATCTTAAAAAAAACAAATTATGCTCTTAAATAAAAAAAATGTATGCTTTTATGAATAAAATAAATGTTATAGTCCCTGTTGTCATTTTTTTTTTTTTTTTATTAGAAACAAAACAAAAATTTAAAGGATTTTCAAATAGTTTTAACCCGAAAACCTTTTTGTGACGCAGTTCTTTTAATGTTTTTAAAGGACATTATTGCGGGTTAAAATTTAAACCCTGCTCCACACACTTTCCACATTGGAAAAGGCGAAACGTAATTTAAAAAATCCCGACCTCCTAGTTAAAGGGTTTCATGAATTTCCTGGATTTTTCAGAAAATTCATAAACCCCCGAGTAAAACCGGATTTCAAATTTACTGAAAATTTTAGGGATTTCGGAAATCCTGATTTTCCCCTTTTACTGAAACATTTTAAATTTTAGATAAATTTTTCCATAATTTGTGTGTTATTTATTAAATATACAAATATAAGCATCATCTATATTATTTATTTGTTATATACAATGTTAAATAGATTATATACATATAAATAAATAGCGGTTGCTATGTTTGAGCAGCCAGGGACCTCCCCCCACCCTTCCCACAAAACTCGATCTTATGCTTTTTTTCCCACTTGTACCATCGTCCCCCGCAAATATCTTTGATTTGTCGCTCAGTTTTCCCTTCGGTTTGCCTCTTCCTCTGTTTCCCATCCCCATCCCTGCACAAGTCCTTTTTCAAAATTTTACTTTCATCACATGACCAATAACTTTAAATTTTCCTCCTGTTTAAGATTCCAACGCCGGGCTTTACAAATTTTTTTTTCTCAGCCTTCATCATTCGTCTTTTTCTCTGTCCAGCTAATACGCAGTACTTCCCGTAACCCACATTTGAAAACTATTGATCTTTTTCTTGTCTATCATTCAGCCCCAACACTCGAACATATGATGCATTGGGAAAAAAATGATTTTAATACCTTGCTTGCCCCCCAAGGTAATGCCTTCGGTCTTTCCCGGGTTTTTTAGGCAATTGTGGGTTTTTTTCTGGGAATTTTTCTTTTTAAACTCCGGGGAATTCATATGATTTTAAAAAATCCAAGATAGTTTTAACTTTTTTTCAGTTTTCCACAATCATTCCCTTGATTGAAAATGTTTATTGTTCATTGCCAGTTTTCTTTTGAATCTTTATGACTTAGTTTTTTGGGATTAAGAAAAAGCCCCTTTTTGCTTGCTTCTCTAATTTACTAGTAGTTGTTGTAGTTCATTTATACGCTGCACAAAAAATTATATCGGCGTACCTTTGATTTGATATTTTTTCCTCCAAAAATCTACAGTTCCTTCAAAATTCTCTAGAGCCCCTCTATAATTGTTTCAGAATAATGTTAAAGGGGGCGGGAAAAGAATGCAACCTGTCGCCTCCTTGTTTTACTTCGAACCCGTTTAAACCCCCTAATTTTTCTTTCGTTGCTATTGTTTTTCATACATGGGTTTTTTTAGTTGGGTGATTGTTTTGGAAACTTATATCGTTTTATGTTTTCCCCGAGGATATGTGAACAGTATCAAAAACCCTTTAAATAATCAATGAACAAGGATAGGGCTTTTTGATGTTCTCTGTTTTTTTCTATGATAATTTTTGATTTTGAATCTGGTTTTGGTACCCTTTTTCCCGGGGGAAAACCCCCTTGTTCATCGCAATTTCTTTCAAATTTACCTTCATTTTTTCAGCAATTTTCAAAAAAAAAAATTTCTGCTGGCTTATTAAAGCAAAGTCCTTTTTTGTTGCATTGGATGCATCACCTTTTTTTAGTTGGGAGTAAAGATGGTTTTACCCCGTCTTTGGCCACTTCTTTTGTTTCCATATTTTTTGTACAAATTTTGTAAAAAATTCAACACTTTCGCCGCATTTTTGTTAGTTTTGTGTTATTTTTTTATTCCCCGGGGTCTTTTTTATCTTTATTTTTTATGGCTTTTTACTTTTGTCTGCATGGCGTTTGGGTTTATTTTTTTATTGGTCTAATTAAGTTTTTGTTAGATCTTTTTCTTTTTTGATGGTTGGAAAATATTGATTCCACTATCTTTTTACTTTTTTCCATCACAAAAAACGTCCCCTTTTAGTTTTTATAGTGTCTATTTTAGGTTTAAAATTTTTGTGTGATGTTTCGTACCCCTTTGGTAAAGTTCTTTATTGTCTTTTTGATGAACATTTTTAGTTTTTCCCGGGAAAGCATTTAAAATTTTTTTTTATCTTGTGCAAAAATCTTTAAATTGTTTTATTTTGTTTTTTTTAAATTACCTTTTCAACGAATTTTTGATACCTTTTTATTTTAGGCATCTTCTTGTTTCAATTTCACTTTGTTATTTTTTGAATCCCGGGGAATTTGTCTTTTTTTTGGGGTAGTTTTTTTAAACACGCTCAGCAAGAGTTCTTTCCTTTTTCGAAAAACTCATTTGGGGTTTTTTTCATCTACATTGTTATCTTTATTTTTTTTGACACTGTAATTCGTATTGTTATCAGAGTTTTGTAGTCGGGCTTTAGAGGGGTGTTGGCGCTCCATCTTTTTTAGTTTTTTTTAAATCGTAGTAGTAGTTGGTGATCACGTTTTCAGTCGCACCCGGTTTTGTCTTGGCATTTTTTTGCAAAATTTTTTCCTTTTTTTGGGTTTGCACAAAGTATCAATTTTGTTGCGGTTTTTTGGGTGGTTTGGAACAAGGTTGGTTAACTAGATTTTTGTATACAGAATTTAATAAAAAACTTTTCCCCTTTTATTTTTTATCTCCCCGGCCCAATTTTCCCCAGGGTCATTTTTTTTAAACATTTTGCCTACTTGGCTTGGGTCTCCCCTGATTATTTTTCATCTCTGTTTGGATTGTGTCTAAAATCTTGGGGAAATTTTTTAAAAAATTTCCATTTCTTCACATTGCAATGGTTGGTGCGTAGCATTTTATAATACAATGTTTGAGGTTTTTCTTGTATTTTGACTTTAAAATGCGATCATTTTTTTGGGGTGCCCAAATTTTCATTTGCGTTTTTTTTCGTGAGAAACATAGCAATCCGTGAATAAATTTCCTTCTTTTTTTGCGAAAAAAACTGTCTTGTTTTTTTAGTTTTTAAAATTCCATTCTTTTCCAATTGGTCTCCCCTTTTTCCTTTTTGAATGTGTACACCTTTGTTACAGACTATGTTTTACCCATCTCTTTTTTTCCTTTTCTTTTCCCGTTCCCCTTTTTTTGTTTTTTTAAATTTGGGTGTTTTCTATATAACATTTAAAAATTTTATAATAAATATATATAATATATTAAAATATTATAAATATATATAATTCAAAAGTTTGGGTGTGTATATATAATATATATATTATATATATATTATATATATATATATATATATAATATATATATGTATATATATATATATATATATATATATATATGTTGTGTGTGTGTGTGTGTGTGTGTGTGTGTGGTGTATGTGTGTGTATACATATAAATATAAATAAATACACACACACACGTGCGCGCGCACACGCACACACGCGTGCGTGCGTGCGTGCGTGCGTGTGTACGTGTGTGTACGTGTGTTTGTGGTGTGTGTGTGTGTGTGTGTGTGTGTGTGTGTGTGCGTGTGTGTGCGTGCGTGCGTGCGTGTGTGTGTTTGTGTATGTGTCTGTGTCTGTGTCTGTGTGTATATATACATATATATATTATATTATAATATAATATATATATATATAATATATATTATATATATATATATATACACATATATATATAGATAGATAGATGTATATACCCATGTTTGAGATCTGTAACATAAATTCCTTTGTATATATAAGGACTACTTATCAATGCGAGAGGTATCTGGTCTTCGGTCCAGCCTTGTTATACACGCACAGGAGTGAATTTCAAAAGCACCGAGTTTTCGGAACGCGGTCAGCTGGACGTCTGTCCTATATTAACCTATTATTAGACATGAGAAACGACCCGTCTTTGCTGTTTTCAGTGCACATAACCAAAACACTTGAATGATCCTCTGAAAGACGGAGACAGACATAAGATTATATTTAGAGGAATTACATAAATTTATATAAAATATCCATGGGAATAATTTAAATTAAGAGTTCGATTTCCACACATTACTTAACTTTCGTCTGCTAAGTCAAGAGATGTAGCATCCCCATAGCAACAGCGCTATCATCGTACATTATTGCTGGAAAGGACTTCGAAACCAAATTGATATTAGGAAACGAACAAGCATCGATCACTGACGCCCCCGACTGCACACTTTTTAAATAATTAACTAAGTTGTCTTTCAGTTAATTTACTCAAAAGTGGTTTGTCAATTTTTGCTTTGTGTATCCTCTTTCAGTACAACTTTATTGGTCATTTCTTAATTGCCTGCTTCATATTTTCAATATATATGGAATTCAGATTGATGCATAGTATGACAAACAAAGATAATCGTTATAGAACGTAGTATTTGTTATATGTAATGCTTACAATAATCTATTGTCGTGTACATATTATTGTCATAACACTTCATTTAGTTCATTGACTTTTAAAGCACTTCAGTAAGATAAATATAAAGTTAGGTCAGTATCATATAGACTACTTATGGAACCACTATATAGAATAATACCATAGATTGTAAAACTATTATGGGCCTATCCATGCTAAGCTAGATAAGGTAAACAGGAACACTGGATGTTGTGTGAGGAAAAATGTTTCTTTTATAATCAAAGTACTATATGGGTTAATATTTCGATTATGACAATCGGGTCTTCCCGGACAACATTTATATCATCAGATTTGTTCTCGTGTGATCAAAACGAATCTGATGATCGTTTCCATCGCATTCTCCAGCCGACAATCTTGATGTGATGGGGCGAGTCCAGATAGCAAGGGAGAGCATGAATTAGATCAGGGAAATCTACGGTGAAAAACAAGCTGAAACAAGAATAGAGAACAAAAATGCGTAAAACCAGCACACAAAAAACGTTTAAAATCTGTCGGTGAAACTCTACGTACGTCCACACCATCTTTGGAAGTCTAGATGTAGAGAATATAACGAATAAAAACAAGCGAACGCTTGAGCACTACATCTCGGAATGTCATGTGATACAGCCATTCAGACCACCTAACATGAGGTATAAAGAACCATGTGAATATTTAATTTCATCTGATACATTGGAAGATATACTCGTACTATATCTTAAATTTACTATGTAATAACTAACGTAAACAAAGAACAGTTTTATGTAAGCAAAGTGCAAACGCATATCAAAGTAATATTTCTTTTGTATGATGTAAATTAAAATATAAATCATATGATTGTATGATTTATATTTTCATTTACCATGTATAGTTACATAGGCACAGAATACTGTACTGTGTCAAATATATGTAAAATTGTAATCACCATTGCCTGCGCTTGAGCAGATAGTCAGAATAGTAATTAAACTTATTTAACTTAACTTACGACCGACGCGCTAACTTTCTAAAAACCCTGCGGGAATCAGACCCATCGTTCCGTAAAAAAATACGGGATTTCACATAATCTCAACCCCCCTGTGGTTATCGTACAATACGTTCTAACCAGTAAACCAACTTAACCTTAATCCCGTACGATGCATACTCTACGATGTATATATTCCCTAGCCAGGGGGCAGAGCCCCTGGATCCTCGTGGTAGAATATGCGCTTAGCCAGGGGTAGGCTTCAATACAATACGGTATATATATTCCCTAGCTAGGAGGCTCTGTCACATACTTTTATATAACACCACATGGTCTGAACTGCTTGGTTTCTAATCACTTTTTCGGCATTTGGGGGACTTGATGGGTTCAAATATCAAGGTGTGATAGATATTAATGTCGATTTCTTCTGCATATCCACTATATTGCTTTAAAAATTAGTCAGAATCAATGCAACGCTTAAAGCGAAACATTTTTCACCGGTGTTTGTCACGGAATGGCGTCGCACGGCCTGCCAAATCTCCCGCGGCGAAAACTGGCATGTGCAAAAGGTTATTGTACAGAATAGCGGAAATAATTATCAGAGATATCATAAAATGAAAAGAATTCATTAAATACATAAGTCAAGTAAACACGAAATAATCGGTCTCACAAGCACGTAATACTACATGAACTATTTGACATATTGCAGTGATGAGTTACAAGGTCACATGTGTTTGGATCCTCGAAAGCTAAACACGACGATTACACAAGCAAAGAACTTTTATCATATCATTTTGGTATGAAAGTTAATCCAGTATTAAAGTTTAATCCAGCTCTCTAATGCACATACGCAATGGCAACGTCCATGACTAACTTTAATTCACCTCTGGACCAGATCAGGCTTTAACATCTGAGTTCAAATTTCAATGCCGCAAAAGGGCCCAGAACGAGCTACTTAATCCCACCAATCATGTATTGATACGTAATGACAACGTCATCAAGTCCACAGAAGAGATGGCAGTCGAGTTGCTATTAATATTTACAAAAAACAATAACGAAACAAATTCTGACATTTTCATGTCAAAGATGTATGTGGAAATTCATGAATATATATTTTTATAACTTGTGGGATATTGAAATTGCAGATAGAAAAACGAAAAGAAAATCCCACAGAATTCCAGAGTTTAAAGACACAGAAAAGGCAGTGTTATTTCCGGAATGGAAAATTATCCCCAACTTATGCAATATATCAAACGAATAAAATATAAGCTTTTAATACATCACGATTAGGTTTCAGATTCAAAGTAAACACTTCCTGATTTTTTAGGCTATAGTGACTTCAAGACCGCGTGGATATTATCATGATCCTTCTTAGCAACATCCTGTACTACCCCGCTATCAGACACCAGAAAGAGCTCTCGGAGAGAACTCCCGCGAATGTAAATTGATATTTATAAGTATAAGGCACCTTCATTTCGATTGTCTATAATATTTATAGGCTATCTGAAGTCATTTATATAATTTTATTTGTATTAACATAGATATATATCGGTATGATATAATACTTTTTCCTTCTGAAGTAAACGTTTCGTTATCAACATTAGCGTGTGATATGAAACTTGTAGAGGGTGAATACTGATTGCTATTACAGATACCCGCATTTTCATGCAGATTTACTGATAATAGTTTTGACTTGTACAGTGTGTCTTGCATCTTCTGTACAAGTACTTGGTTTTGGATTAAACTTTTATTCTACTTACAGAATACACCTTCATAAATGATGGGTAGGTCTTCCTCTTCCCTGTCATTTATCTCCTTTATTTTCGTTTTGCGGTCATAGATGAAAATTTATTTTTCATCAAGGTAACCATTCCATACACTTTTTTACTAACTGTTATATACGGAATTTTTTCCATTATATGTACTTACAGTATTAGACTCCTGAACTATATTAAGATATATATTGTTTGGAAGATTTTATATACGTTTAGGTAGTCACTGACAGATCCCTGAGATTTTGTAGTCAGAAGCAATTTTTATACTTTGCAATAACTTTTTTTTCCTGTTGATATGATATAGGCGAGTTTTATTATGACTTATTTGTGGAAAATGGAATGCCTGCCAATAGCTTATAAATAAATGTGATGCCAGAATGATTTCTTATTTTGATAACTCTGACTTGTAAGTATTTTATGGTATGATTCGCATGACTTTGAATTATTATGTGAATACCATATCAAAGATTTGGACACGGGCAACAACTCTCTAGATTGGTTGGTTACAACTGTGACGTCATGACGGCAGTGTAGTTGTTTCTTACTACTGAGCTGGTGGGTACGCTGCATTCCGGGGAGTCGGACATCTTTTAATTATAGGATCGTTGTTATATAAATACATATACATAAATACATACATATATATATATATATATATATATATATATATATATATATATATATATATATAT
>NC_051390.1:31205993-31208038 GCF_015228065.2 Penaeus monodon
CAAGGAAACAGTCAGCTTTTCCCCTCTTCAGATGCGGGTGACAAAGGCCGCCACTTCTGACAAGCGAGTGGCCAGAATGCTGGACAACGCCATCCAACACTTCACCCGCAACATCCACTTCCTTCACCCTGACTTCCCACAAATCGAGAAGCAGCCATTAACACCAGAGAATTATGAGAACACAAGACACTTCGGCCAGAAGGTACAAAATGCTTCTAATAAGCGAAATTTTAACCACAGTAATTTTCTTTTTGAAATCTATACCTTGTCGAATGCTTTCTACATGAAGACCAACTTAGTTCCAGAATGAAGACCCTGCCCGGCAGGACCAGTACCGTCAAAGGTCTGAGTATGATAGAGATCAGCTGCGCCAGCGACCCATTTACAGCAGGGAAGAACCCGAGAGTTTCATCCCAAGGTCGCCTTTCCTGCGGGAGCGCAGTAATCCTGGGGTAGAAAGCCATAACGTCAACATCGAGATCACTGTCACCGCCTCTGATCGCAAGCTCAGGCTTGATACTGATGAGAGTTACAATCTGGTCATTCAGGTAAAGATCCTTTCTCTTGCGGCAAATATACTTGGTAATTCTTACAATAATCATTCATCTTACTGGAAAAAATAAAGTTGTAATCTTTGACGTCTGAATGCTCGACTAATAAATGCCATTCCCTTTCGACAGACTGTGGAAGACGAAACCACCGCGACCATTTTAGCTTCCACCTACTACGGTGCCCGCCATGCTCTGGAGACGCTCTCTCAACTCATTGCTTACGATGACATCAATAATGCGGTGCAAATCGTCCGTGATGCTCAAATTCAAGATGCTCCGAGCTTCAAGTAAAGGACTCGCATATCTCGTCTATTTACAAAAACATCAATGTCGAAAACAACACTTTCTGTGCTATAGGGATAATATGGATTGTTGTAGTAAAGGTTGACGGTTTCCTCAGGTATCGTGGTTTCATGCTGGACACTGGGCGCAACTTCTATCCCAAGGAAGACCTCATGAAACTCTTTGACTCAATGGCCTACAACAAGATGAACTACTTCCACTGGCACATGAACGATGCCGCTTCCTTCCCGATGTACTCCAACCGCGTTCCAAAGATGACATACTATGGCGCCTATGACGCTAGAAAGGTTTACTATCCTAAGGACATCAGAGATATCGTCGAATATGCCAATGTAAGATTTGTAGTGATTTCGTTTTCTCTTAATGAATTAAAATATAATTACTCAATCAAAGATGATTAGGATTTAGGTACCTGAGGATCAGTACTTCCACGAGTAAGGATTTACTCTGAAAGTACTGTTTACCCTGTGAACTTGTTCTCTATCTAATTGGTCCCTGGTTCTCGGTAGCTCCGTGGTATCTCTGTGATCCCCGAGATAGGCGGCCCTGCTCATAACGCTGCTGGCTGGCAGTGGGCCGAAAAGGAGGGCAAAGGCAAGCTTGCTCTCTGCACAGACTCGGTAAGAAGCCACTTTTGTCTGTTGATTTTGTGGGCATTTATTTGCGCGTGGTGGGCATGTGTTATGTTATGCGTTAATACTATATTTTTGTTAAGTAATTTATCAGAAATTACGTTTTCATTGCAGAATGAGCCATGGTTTGAACTGAGCAAAGAGCCTCCATCTGGCCAGATGAACCCGGTCAACCCAGAGGTCTACCCGATCCTTGGCGAGCTATACCGCGATCTCATGGATTACTTTGACCCTGAGATGGTGCACATGGGCGGTGATGATGTGAGTACCTATTTACTACTAAAAGATCCTCATGCTTTTACTGGTGTCCTAAAGTTCGTAATATTCGCTTTCTCGTTATATTTACATTTCTTTCATTCCCCAGGTAAGTTTCAAGTGCTGGCAGTCTTCTGAGGAGATCCAGCAATATCTCTCCCAAAACAAACTTGAATCCACAAGCCGCCAATACTTCGAGCTGTGGAACACTTACCAGAGCAATGCTTACAGTAAGCTCCAGGAAGCCGCTCAGGGACGCAAAGTCACACCTGTTATTCATTCCTCGTCGTTTGCTCGCAATTAC
>NC_051390.1:31208138-31215638 GCF_015228065.2 Penaeus monodon
CTTTCGCGGCGACAATAAAGCCACAATCCTCGAGTTCCACAGAAGCAGCCGTTATCACCCGTTGACAAAGATCGGACCATTCTCGTTTATTTTATGGGATATAGATACGCCATTTTTTACAAATTATAACCGAAGTCTGAACTTGCATATCTGATGTACACGTCGATATCCCCAATATATTCCCCGCATTTTATGTGAAAAAAAAAAATCAGATTTGTTTTCTTTTTCCTTCATTTATTTCATTTTCCTTCATTTATTTTATCATAAACCAATAACATTGGGTAATCCATTATAATACGACACTTTAGCCTCCTCCGTTCAGTTCAGTAGGTAGTGTCAATATACAATGTCTCATTCTTGCGCCCTTACGGCATATGTGCATAAGGGTGAAAGTGGCCGATCGGCGATTGGGAGGTGTGGGGTTACGCCCTTGATGGCTGCCTAATTTTTCGCTGCCGGACCTAATAATCGGATGGGTAATTCTCCATTCGTATACGTATTCGAAAAGGGTTTATTACTCATTTTCGACCTCTGCAGCCCGAACCCCCCCCTCCCGCTCGGGACGGTCCTCATAAGCCTCCTGCCAGTTCACAGCTTCTCTGTTATTGAGACTTCTGAAGTGACTCCTAGTGGCCACCCATGGAAACTGGGCACCTTGCAGTACCAGGCAAAACTGTGGAGGATCTCGGAGCATCAGAGGCCCAGAAGTACAGAGCCATGGCCCACAGCTTGCCAGCCCTCCTCCCCCCAGATAACTCACTGGCAGCAACCTTAATAAATGGATATGTTTGAGGGAAGGGTGTTGTCCCTCCCACCGAGCAGGTGAAGGGGGCTGTGGGTCCCGTTGGGAGGGCAAATGTTGGGGCCCAGGATAGGAACGAGAGTTACTCGTCCTGCCTGTGCTTTGGCAGGCATGAACCCACCATGAGGCCTGGGGCAAAGCCCTAGGGAACCCCACAGGTGGATGTTGGCCCACAGACAGCCAACCCCCTTCATTTGGAGCAGCATCAGTGGGGGTGGCAGAGGTGACGTACACCCAGAGCGACTGCCAGAGGCTTAACTCTGTCGAGCTATCCAGGTAGGCACTTGGAGCATCCGGTCCTTGTGGCAGGACGAGTGGTTACTCTGCTATCGAGGGAATTGGAGTAGTTAGGAGTGAGGTTGCTGCCCTCTTGGAGGTGAGAAGAACTGGCAATGGCAAAAATCAGTATGGGTGGGTACACCTACTACTGGTCAGGCTGTGGCAATGGTCATCACCTCCAGGAAGTAGCCATACCCATCCATCTGACTTCAACCCTCGGTAGTTGAGGTAACACCAGTTGATGAGGTATCAAGGCATTGAGACTGAAGCATGCTTTTGGCTTCATGTCTCTTATTGCTGTGTAATCTCCTACTGATGTTTGCAAATTTCGATGTGAAAGAGTCACCCTATGCCAAGGCAGACAATTGCCCCTGGCGAGACATTTGTTCTAGGCGACTTCAATGTGGTATCCAGCTGTGATCAAGCTGGCTACAAGATCTATGTCGGCCCCAGTGGCTTGGGAGATGATCCCAGCAGCGAGAACAGCCTTCTTCTCAGGGACTTTGCTAGGTGCCAGAGAAAGAGGATTTCTGGCTCCTGGTACCAGTGCTCCAATCTGCATCACTGGACATGGTATAAAGATATGGGTACAGTGGCCAATGTGATCGACCACATTCTTGTCAGCACTCGATGGAGGAACCTCTAGAATTGCAGGGTTTACCGGAGTACCAAGTTCTGTGGCACTAACAGTAGACTGGCAGTGGCTACCCTACAGGTCCACTTCAAAACTCCTCATCTCTCCAGTGGCCACTCTAGGGTGTTTCACTTGGACAGACTGAGGGAGGAGGAGTGTGCATGTGGGTTTGGCTGTCTCTGATCGAGTCATAGAACTTGAAAACCTGACAGACCAAGTTTCTCTATGGGAGTCCTTCAAGTGCAAAACACTCAAAACAGCGCAGGAGTCCATTGGCATATGCCTGAGGACAAGGTAGAATTTCATCTCCCTGGAGATTGGAGGCCACTGAAGGGTGTTGTATGGCTTAGCTGAATAGCAATCAAGACTTGTGTTGCTCTTTGGTACATAGAGCTCAGACACTGCTGAGAAGGGACAAGGAACAGTTCATCAAGGGAAACTTGCTGAGGAGATTGAAGACCATTTCTAGGTAAATGACCTTCACCCTGCCTACCAAGCCCCGAGAAAGCTGAACTCGCAGATGACTGCAGTCCGCTCAGTGGATGGACAGATCATCTCAGATCATGTTGGGGTTCGTGAGCATTTGGGGTGAGTATTTTGAGCAGCTGTATCAGGTAGGGCCCACCAACAGTTAGCTGGATGCAAGTGGTATCACAATACCAGTGCCAGACCTACCCATCAGTGAGGAACCTCTTATCCTAATGGAGGTTAGGAAGGCGATTTCCAAGCTGAAGAGGGGAAAGCCGCAGGTATATGTGATATCCCTGCTGAACTTATAAAGGCTGGGGGTGAACCTATAGCACGGGGCTTGCATGTAGTGGTTTACTGCCATCTGGCAGTCTGGTTCCATTCCCCCTGACCCATTGAGGGGCATGGTTATCCCTCTCTGGAAGGCGAAAGGGGATCATTGAGACTGTAGTAACTACCGTGGCATTACCCCTGCTAACCCCCCTAACGGAAGCCACCTTGCCGCGGTGGGAGGCTTGAGGTCCCAATGATCTGGTGAGCCAGGGCCAGAGAGCTACCCATACTGGAGGGGTCACCAGTGAGGGATTTGACAAAATGGCTCCCTGGTGCACCAAGGCCTATGAAAGGGGATGGTGCACCCACCTCTAGTTCATTCCATCTTGGACCAGGGAGAACTCTCCCACGTGTGTTTGCCGTGTGTGGCATCCCGTATTACCAGGAGACAGGAGTCCTGGAAGTTGAGCGATGCTACACGCTGTGCCCTGCAGCTAGTGACACACCTCTTTGGTCCTTTATTCTGGTTAGATGGGTGGCTTGATCAAGGCCCGGTCAAGTCAATCAGCTGGTCAAATATGGCTAGGGTCAAGCAAGCATTGTTCAGTTGTTAGCGTATAGGTCCCGCGACTGCCATCAGTACTGTAATAGTGGCTGCGTATATTTCCTCATTACCCCTGTGGCTGTTGGGAGATTTAGAGCCCCAACTATAGCTTCCCCTCGTTGGACTCCATGGTGAGTGGGAGGGTGAGGAAATGAAGAATTCTAATTTGTATGAGTTCTAAAAATTTACAATGATCTAGCTCTCTCCCTGATGACCTATGCAATCCCCCGACCATTCCCTCTGGAACATCACATGTCACTTTGGAACCTTTCCAGCTTCCAAAGGGCAAGAATGGGAATCGTAATGGTTCCTGGGCTCCCAAACCAGGTAAGAAGGGGAAAAGTCCTCCTCAATCCACTAAGGAAATCTTACCTGATAAATATGAAAGTATTTCATACTGTAAGTACCTAGTAATGAAGACCATTGATGGTGTATCAATCATGGATCTTGATATTTTAAAGTACATCGGAAAATAGTTGAAGTATGTCAACATGATCCTCGCATCACCCCACAGTGAGATGGTATCCTAACAGTTGAGGTTTCGTCACCAGATGAGAGTGACTGTCTGCGTGCGATATGCGACATCACTGTGGCTCAATTTTCATGTTCTCCTCACAAAACCCTCAATCAGTGTAAAGGAATTGTTTTTTCCCCGAGGCCTGATGAGGTATTCTGAGGAGAAACTGTTAGAGGAACTAGAGAATTTTAATGTAGTGGCAGTAAAAACGTTTCAAGAAGAAAGTTGAGGGTTTTGGAACAGTTGACGCCAGCTCTCCTTCTAACTTTTAACACCTTAGTCCTTCCAGAATCAGTTAAGTTGGCATGGTACCACCTCAAGGTAAAGCCATATGTGCCAAACCCTATGCGGTGCTTCCACTGCCAGGGTTATGGGCATGGAGCCAATTCTTGCCATTTTAAGGGAAATGGACAACCAAGAGTATGTGTAAAGTGTGGTACAACAGGTCATCAAGGAGATGACAACTGTCCAGGTCCAATATGCTGTTACCACTGCAAAGAAGCTCATGAAGCTTCTTCTAAACAATGGAAAAGGTACAAATTTGAAAAGGAAGTATTGGTAATAAGGAGCAAGGAGAAAGTTAGTTTTCCAGAGGTAAAGCGACGTGCCCATGTGCTGTTTGCACAGCCAGGTAAATCCTTTGCTTCGGTTCTAGCCCATCCTCCTTCCCAACAACCCATGCCCTCTGGTGCTTCTTACACCACACACTCTGCCACATCCTTTAAACCTCAGCCCCCAATTGCTGAAACTGCCTCTGGTGAATTCCACCAGAAACGGAGTAGGAGTGAAGGGTCTATTGAGGAGACTCCTCCCCCAAAGTAAGGTCTTTGGAGCCATCAGGTAAGGCTCCAGAGGCCTCAACGGTAACAGCTCCAGCTGCCATCACATCCACAGGGGCCTCCACTGCTAGGCAGAATGCCCCTGAAGCAAAGGCTCGGGTCCGTCCTTTGCTCAGGCAAAGAAATCCTGAGCCTGTCAAAAGGAAGCCTGTGGAAACTAGTTCCATGGGTAAACAAGCCCTCAAAAGATTCTCCCAAGATCCTGGAAAGGGACAGCCTAAAAGTGTGGGGCAAACCTTGACCACAGGTCCTGCCAAACACCTTATGAAGAAATAGTTTGGAGAACTGGATACATTAATCCGATGGAACTGTCAGGGAATTCATGCAAAATGGGAAGAACTGCAACATCTGATAGCTTCATATAACCCAGTTTGTGTATACCTACAAGAGATTATGACCAGGAAAATCATCCGATTTCCCTGAGAGGATTCCAAATTCGAGCCCATTATGGGACTTTTGATAATGGACCTCACGGAGGAGTAGCAGTACTGGTACATCAGGATATTCCCTTCCAGGCCATCCACTTGCAGATAATACTGCAGGTGAAGGCTGTGAGAATAGGCTTGACACGTCCTTATACTGTTGCATCTATCTACCTTCCTCCACATAATCTCAACAGATGATTTGGAAGATCTACTTGGGTAGTTGCCACATCCATTCTTAGTCTTGGGAGATTTCAATGGTCGGCATCACCTCTGGGGAGACACTTTGTGCAACCCTCGAGGAAGGGCCTTGGAGTTCTTGTTCTTAAGAGTAGATGCAGTTTTACTGAAAAATGACACTCCCACACATTTCCAAATTTAAACTGGGACATTCTCCAATATAGACCTGTAAATTGGCTCACCTGATTCACAGATGAATTTCACTTGGAAGGTCATGGAAGACTTACATGGAAGCGACCACTTTTCAATACTTTTGTAGGAGGTGAATAGTATTGCAGCTAATGGAGTGCAGAGATGGCGACTTGAACATGCGGACTGGAATCTTTTTAGATCAATAGCAGTATTTCAAGGATCTGTGAATGTTTTCCCAGTGTGTTCAAGATGCTGTTAATCACTTTACATCACAAATTCACCTTGCAGCAGAAGCATCCATTCCAAAAAGTAGCAGACATTACCGTCGACCTCCGGTACCATGGTGGTCTGATGAATGCCAACAAGGAAAGCTGCATTAAGGCATTTGAAACGATGCCCCAGCAATGTAACCTTGATCCATTACAAAAAGACTCAAGCCAAGGCCAGGCGAGTGCTAAAGGGATCCCAGACGTATTAACTCTGGGACTCCCTAAGCATGGGTATGGGACAAGATGCGTAAGATTGCTGGAAAGAGCACATCACTGTCACCACCTGCTTTGAAGAGAGATGGCATAATCATCACAAACAAAAAAGATGTTGCTAATGAGCTAGCTAAATCCATGGCAGAGATCTCCTCTGGAGCATCTTACACTGCCCGATTCTCCACTCTTAATGCTGAACAGGAATGACACCCAGTGTCGTTCTCCAGTAGGACTGCAGCAGAACTTCCATACAACTTGCCATTTTTGCACAAGGAGATGGACTCTGCTTTGCAGCTCTGCCGTAAGACTGCCATATTCCATACCAAATGATATCTCACTTACCGGAGAGCTCCCAGAAGTTCCTGTTGGACCTATTCAATAGGAGCTATAGGGAGGGAACAGTGCCATCCACATGGAAAGAGGCTATCATTCCTGTCCCTAAACCTGGTAAGGATGCTTCCACACCAGGAAATTACAAACCAATTTCTCTCACCAGCTGCATCTGCAAGCTGATGGAGGAAATGGTAAATTTCAGGTTGACATGGCTGCTAGAAAAGGAAATGGATGGAAACTGCTATACAGAATTCCTTCGCACAGCAACATCGCATGTTAGCAGTCTTCTTTGACCTAGAAAAGACTTACGATACTACTTGGAAACATGGCATATTATTGAAGCTGTATGACATTGCTTCCTTGCTAACAGGAAGTTTAGAGTTTGGGTGGGAAACAGTTTCTCTAACCTGGAAGATCAGCTAGAAGGGGTCCCACAAGGGAGTGTTTTAAGTGTGACCCTATTTAAATGACATTGTAAAGGTTGTTCCAAGTGCTGTCTCATGTAATCTGTACGTGGATGACTTTACACTGTAATGCTCAGGAGGAAGCTTACAGGATGTGCAAGAACACATGCAGGCTGCAATAAATCAGGTTGTACAGTGGGCAACATATGGGTTCAAATTTTCCCCAAGTAAGACCATGGCCATACATTTCCACAAACGAGGAAAATTCCATCCTTCCCTCTATTTAGGAGCAAACACACTGCAATTTGTCCAAGAGGTGAAGTACTTGGGTCTAATTTTTGACCCGAGGCTTACATGGGTGCCTCACATCAAGCAGTTATAAGTGAAGACTACAAAAGCGCTTAGTATATTGCGAGTTCTTTCACATCTATCTTGGGGTGCAGACCGCACAACGCTTCTGCGGCTTTACCGAGCACTTATTCGTAGTAAGCTTGATTATGGATGTAAGGCTTATTCATCTGCAACTCCCACTGTTCTCCGGATGTTGGACTCAATTCATAATGAAGCTCTCAGAAGCTGTACAGGGGCTTTCTGTGGAGTCCCTGTATGCTGAGAGTGGAGAACCACCTCTTTCATTACACCGGGACTACATGAACCTGATTTAATACATGAGACTACAAAGGATTCCGGGATCTCCTACATCCAGATTGGTTTTCAACCCCCTTGAGGATAGTCAATCCTGTGGTAGGAGAATGAGGAATCTTGTGGAAGATCTTAATTTAAGTCTCACTAAGGCTCTGGCTGTTGGAATTCCCCAATTGGACTAATCAAGGCGAGCTGGATCTGGTCGGAATTGGGAAAGGGGAGAGATGCAAAGTAGAAGTCAGAGAGAGATTTCTTCAGCACATTTCTAAGTACCAAGGATCAGATAGAGAGAGATTTCTTCAGTACATTTCTAAGTACCAAGGATCAGATGCAATATATACAGATGGTTCGAAATCTAAAAATTATGTGGGATTTGCAGCAGTGAGCAGAAGAAAGACTGCATCTGGCAGTCTTTCTCTAGCAGCC
>NC_051390.1:31220638-31226313 GCF_015228065.2 Penaeus monodon
ATCTGTGAATCAGGTGAGCCAATTTACAGGTCTATATTGGAGAATGTCCCAGTTTAAATTTGGAAATGTGTGGGAGTGTCATTTTTCAGTAAAACTGCATCTACTCTTAAGAACAAGAACTCCAAGGCCCTTCCTCGAGGGTTGCACAAAGTGTCTCCCCAGAGGTGATGCCGACCATTGAAATCTCCCAAGACTAAGAATGGATGTGGCAACTACCCAAGTAGATCTTCCAAATCATCTGTTGAGATTATGTGGAGGAAGGTAGATAGATGCAACAGTATAAGGACGTGTCAAGCCTATTCTCACAGCCTTCACCTGCAGTATTATCTGCAAGTGGATGGCCTGGAAGGGAATATCCTGATGTACCAGTACTGCTACTCCTCCGTGAGGTCCATTATCAAAAGTCCCATAATGGGCTCGAATTTGGAATCCTCTCAGGGAAATCGGATGATTTTCCCTGGTCATAATCTCTTGTAGGTATACACAAACTGGGTTATATGAAGCTATCAGATGTTGCAGTTCTTCCCATTTTGCATGAATTCCCTGACAGTTCCATCGGATTAATGTATCCAGTTCTCCAAACTATTTCTTCATAAGGTGTTTGGCAGGACCTGTGGTCAAGGTTTGCCCCACACTTTTAGGCTGTCCCTTTCCAGGATCTTGGGAGAATCTTTTGAGGGCTTGTTTACCCATGGAACTAGTTTCCACAGGCTTCCTTTTGACAGGCTCAGGATTTCTTTGCCTGAGCAAAGGACGGACCCGAGCCTTTGCTTCAGGGGCATTCTGCCTAGCAGTGGAGGCCCCTGTGGATGTGATGGCAGCTGGAGCTGTTACCGTTGAGGCCTCTGGAGCCTTACCTGATGGCTCCAAAGACCTTACTTTGGGGGGAGGAGTCTCCTCAATAGACCCTTCACTCCTACTCCGTTTCTGGTGGAATTCACCAGAGGCAGTTTCAGCAATTGGGGGCTGAGGTTTAAAGGATGTGGCAGAGTGTGTGGTGTAAGAAGCACCAGAGGGCATGGGTTGTTGGGAAGGAGGATGGGCTAGAACCGAAGCAAAGGATTTACCTGGCTGTGCAAACAGCACATGGGCACGTCGCTTTACCTCTGGAAAACTAACTTTCTCCTTGCTCCTTATTACCAATACTTCCTTTTCAAATTTGTACCTTTTCCATTGTTTAGAAGAAGCTTCATGAGCTTCTTTGCAGTGGTAACAGCATATTGGACCTGGACAGTTGTCATCTCCTTGATGACCTGTTGTACCACACTTTACACATACTCTTGGTTGTCCATTTCCCTTAAAATGGCAAGAATTGGCTCCATGCCCATAACCCTGGCAGTGGAAGCACCGCATAGGGTTTGGCACATATGGCTTTACCTTGAGGTGGTACCATGCCAACTTAACTGATTCTGGAAGGACTAAGGTGTTAAAAGTTAGAAGGAGAGCTGGCGTCAACTGTTCCAAACCATCAACTTTCTTCTTGAAACGTTTTACTGCCACTACATTAAAATTCTCTAGTTCCTCTAACAGTTTCTCCTCAGAATACCTCATCAGGCCTCGGGAAAAGACAATTCCTTTACACTGATTGAGGGTTTTGTGAGGAGAACATGAAAATTGAGCCACAGTGATGTCGCATATCGCACGCAGACAGTCACTCTCATCTGGTGACGAAACCTCAACTGTTAGGATACCATCTCACTGTGGGGTGATGCGAGGATCATGTTGACATACTTCAACTATTTTCCGATGTACTTTAAAAATATCAAGATCCATGATTGATACACCATCAATGGTCTTCATTACTAGGTACTTACAGTATGAAATACTTTCATATTTATCAGGTAAGATTTCCTTAGTGGATTGAGGAGGACTTTTCCCCTTCTTACCTGGTTTGGGAGCCCAGGAACCATTACGATTCCCATTCTTGCCCTTTGGAAGCTGGAAAGGTTCCAAAGTGACATGTGATGTTCCAGAGGGAATAGTCGGGGGATTGCATAGGTCATCAGGGAGAGAGCTAGATCATTGTAAATTTTTAGAACTCATACAAATTAGAATTCTTCATTTCCTCACCCTCCCACTCACCATGGAGTCCAACGAGGGGAAGCTATAGTTGGGGCTCTAAATCTCCCAACAGCCACAGGGGTAATGAGGAAATATACGCAGCCACTATTACAGTACTGATGGCAGTCGCGGGACCTATACGCTAACAACTGAACAATGCTTGCTTGACCCTAGCCATATTTGACCAGCTGATTGACTTGACCGGGCCTTGATCAAGCCACCCATCTAACCAGAATAAAGGACCAAAGAGGTGTGTCACTAGCTGCAGGGCACAGCGTGTAGCATCGCTCAACTTCCAGGACTCCTGTCTCCTGGTAATACGGGATGCCACACACGGCAAACACACGTGGGAGAGTTCTCCCTGGTCCAAGATGGAATGAACTAGAGGTGGGTGCACCATCCCCTTTCATAGGCCTTGGTGCACCAGGGAGCCATTTTGTCAAATCCCTCACTGGTGACCCCTCCAGTATGGGTAGCTCTCTGGTCTGGCTCACCAGATCATTGGGACCTCAAGCCTCCCCACCGCGGCAAGGTGGCTTCCGTTAGGGGGGTTAGCAGTGTAATGCCACGGTAGTTACTACAGTCTCAATGATCCCCTTTCGCCTTCCAGAGAGGGATAACCATGCCCCTCAATGGGTCAGGGGGAATGGAACCAGACTGCCAGATGGCAGTCAACCACTACATGCAAGCCCCGTGCTATAGGTTCACCCCCAGCCTTTAGAAGTTCAGCAGGGATATCACATATACCTGCGGCTTTCCCACTCTTCAGCTTGGAAATCGCCTTCCTAACCTCCATTAGGATAAGAGGTTCCTCACTGATGGGTAGGTCTGGCACTGGTATTGTGATACCACTTGCATCCAAGCTAACTGTTGGTGGGTCTACCTGATACAGCTGCTCAAAATACTCAGCCCAATGCTCACGAACCCCAACATGATCTGAGATGATCTGTCCATCCACTGAGCGGACTGCAGTCATCTGCGAGTTCAGCTTTCTCAGGGCTTGGTAGGCAGGGTGAAGGTCATTTACCTAGAAATGGTCTTCAATCTCCTCAGCAAGATTCCTGATGAACTGTTCCTTGTCCCTTCTCAGCAGTGTCTGAGCTCTATGTACCAAAGAGCAACACAAGTCTTGATTGCTATTCAGCTAAGCCATACAACACCCTTCAGTGGCCTCCAATCTCCAGGGAGATGAAATTCTACCTTGTCCTCAGGCATATGCCAATGGACTCCTGCGCTGTTTTGAGTGTTTTGCACTTGAAGGACTCCCATAGAGAAACTTGGTCTGTCAGGTTTTCAAGTTCTATGACTCGATCAGAGACAGCCAAACCCACATGCACACTCCTCCTCCCTCAGTCTGTCCAAGTGAAACACCCTAGAGTGGCCACTGGAGAGATGAGGAGTTTTGAAGTGGACCTGTAGGGTAGCCACTGCCAGTCTACTGTTAGTGCCACAGAACTTGGTACTCCGGTAAACCCTGCAATTCTAGAGGTTCCTCCATCGAGTGCTGACAAGAATGTGGTCGATCACATTGGCCACTGTACCCATATCTTTATACCATGTCCAGTGATGCAGATTGGAGCACTGGTACCAGGAGCCAGAAATCCTCTTTCTCTGGCACCTAGCAAAGTCCCTGAGAAGAAGGCTGTTCTCGCTGCTGGGATCAGTTCCCAAGCCATGGGGGCTGACAGACATCTCGTAGCCAGCTTGATCACAGCTGGATACCACATTGAAGTCACCCAGAACAAATGTCTCGCCAGGGGCAATTGTCTGCCTTGGCATAGGGTGACTCTTTCACATCGAGTTTGCAAACATCAGTAGGAGATTACACAGCAATAAGAGACATGAAGCCAAAAGCATGCTTCAGTCTCAATGCCATGATACACTCATCAACTGGTGTTACCTCAACTACCGAGGGTTGAAGTCAGATGGATGGCTATGGCTACTTCCTGGAGGTGATGACCATTGCTGCAGCCTGACCAGTAGTAGGTGTACCCACCCATACTGATTGTGCCATTGCCAGTTCTTCTCACCTCCAAGAGGGCAGCAACCTCAACTCCTAACTACTCCAATTCCCTCGATAGCAGAGGTAACCACTCGTCCTGCCACAAGGACCGGATGCTCCAAGTGCCTACCTGGATAGCTCGACAGAGGTTAAGCCTCTGGCAGTCGCTCTGGGTGTACGTCACCTCTGCCACCCCCACTGATGCTGCTCCAAATGAAGGGGGTTGGCTGTCTGTGGGGCCAACATCCACCTGTGGGGTTCCCTAGGGCTTTGCCCCACAGGCCTCATGGTGGGTTCATGCCTGCCAAAGCACAGGCAGGACGAGTAACTCTCGTTCCTATCCTGGGCCCCAACATTTGCCCTCCCAACGGGACCCACAGCCCACTTCACCTGCTCGGTGGGAGGGGACAACACACCTTCCCTCAAACATATCCATTTATTAAGGTTGCTGCCAGTGAGTTATCTGGGGGGAGGAGGGCTGGCAAGGCTGTGGGCCATGGCTCTGTACTTCTGGGGCCTCTGATGCTCCGAGATCCTCCACAGTTTAGCCTGGTACTGCAAGGTGCCCAGTTTCCATGGGTGGCCACTAGGAGTCACTTCAGAAGTCTCAATAACAGAGAAGCTGTGAACTGGCAGGGAGGCTTATGAGGACCGTCCCGAGCGGGAGGGGGGGGTTCGGGCTGCAGAGGTCGAAAATGAGTTATAACCATTTTCGAATATGTATACGAATGGAGAATTACCCATCCGATTATTAGGTCCGGCAGCGAAAAATTAGGCAGTCAAGCAAGGGCGTAACCCCACACCTCCCAATCGCCGATCGGCCACTTTCACCCTTATGCACATATGCCGTAAGGGCGCAAGAATGAGACATTGTATATTGACACTACCTACTGAAACTGAACGGAGGAGGCTAAGAGTGTCGTATTATAATGGATTACTCCCAATGTTATTGGTTTATGATAAAATAAATGAAGGAAAATTAAAATAAATGAAGGAAAAAGAAAACCAATCTGATTTTTTTTTTCACATAAAATGCGGTGAATATATTGCGATATCGACGTGTACATCAGATATGCAAGTTCAGACTTCGGTTATAATTTGTAAACAATGGCGTATCTATATCCCATAAAATAAACGAGAATGGTCCGATCTTTGTCAACGGGTGATAACGGCTGCTTCTGTGGAAACTCGAGGATTGTAGGCCTATTTCACATGTAGTCGCCGATCGGATAAACTGTTCTTACATCATATATTTCATGTGCATGTGTTCATTGGAGACCAAATAAGTAAGAAAACACAAAAAAATAACAATATCACGATTATTACTATATACATACAAAACAAACGTAAACAGTACATGAAATATATATATAGGCCTATATATATATGTAGGCCTACTAAAACATACGCGAATGCAAACGGACATGCGTACATGTATGGATACACATGTATATACATGTACACATACAATACATACCTGTTCACAAATATGTACACACGTGTAGACATTCAAACACACACACACACCATATGAACTTCAGTGTTACACGTGGCCAATTTTAGAAGAATGTGCACATAAACGTACATATGTACAAATTTATATATTTAAATA
>NC_051390.1:31226413-31243145 GCF_015228065.2 Penaeus monodon
GACAATTACATACGTCTTTTGTTGAGAATGATTGCACATCTTTCCACTTACATGTGTGACCGTAATGGCTCTTGGATCCCGCGACAAAGTACTTCACTTTTAGCCATCATCAGCCCATGAGTCGTCTTGTGTGTCTGATCTAGTCGGTTATCGCAACTTCTACTTTTCGGTTGGGATGGATGTTGGTACCCAGATGCCAGTCCAATCTCGAATCTCTCGCAGTTTGTTTCTAGAGTATTTTATTATGGGGGGGACACCATTGTTCCTTCATTTTACTCCCAAAAGACAACTCTGATGCTGGGTTTCAGGTCGGTGTGTGGGAGAGGAAAACAGGGCTGAGTGGGCAGCTCCTGGCCTATGATCAGCACTTTCATTCCACTTATACCAAACATTGCGCTGGCACCCAACATAGACTTAATCTTATACGTGTGACAATCAGGCAAGCCAATCTTGAACCTCCCTTTCACTACTGATGTGTTGAGTTAAGCTCTTGAGTTGGTATAATGTATAGATTTCGGAACCATATTGCATCTGATCCTTGGTTACGCTGAAGAAAATCTGTCTCTCTAACTTCTTCAGATCTCTCCCTTTCCCAATTCCGACCAAATCCAGCTTGACTTGATTGTCCAAGGGGGAACGGGGGATTCCAAAACAGCAGGAACCTTAGTGAGACTTAAATTAAGTTCTTCACAAGATTCTATTCTCCTTACCATTAGGACGGCTATCCTCAAGGGGGTTGAAAATCAATCTGGAGTGTAGTAAAATTCAGGTTCATGTAAGCCTGGTGTAATGAAAAGAGGTGTTCTCCACTTCTCATTCATACAGGGACTCCACAGTACAGATTTCGGTACTCTTTTCATTATGAACCGAGTATCTAACCTGCGGAGAACATTGGGAGTTGCAGATGAATAAGGCTTCAACCATAGTCAAGCTACAGAATAAGTGCTCGGTAAAGCGCAGAAGTGTTGTGTGGTCTGCACCCACATAGATGTGAAAGGAACCTCAAAATACTAGCGGCTTTTGTAAATCTCACTTTTAACTGTTTGATGTGAGGCACCCATGTAAGCCTGAGTCAAAAATTTAGACCCAAGACTTCACCGCTTGGACAATGCAGTGTGTTTGCTCCTAAATAGAGGGAAGGATGGAATTTTCCTCATTTGTGAAAATGTATACCAGGTCTGGCTTGGGTTGAAAATTTGAACCCATGATATGCTTGCCCCACTGACAGCGATTTATGCGCCTTGCATGTGGCTTGCACATCTGTAAACTTCTTCCTGAGCAGTACAGTGTAAAAGTCATCCACATACAGATTAAATGAAACTTGGAACAACCTTTCAAATGTCATTTATAGCAATGGCAAACAGGGTTCATACTAAGGACACTCTTAATCTTCCAGATCAGAGAAACTGTTTCCCCAGAACTCTAAACTTCCTGTTAGCAAGAAGCTTTGGATGAAGGTAGGTAATGCTCCTCTTAAAACCAATGTCATTACAGCTGAAGAGTATGCCATGCTTCCAAGTAGTATCGTAACCTTTGTCAAGGTCAAAGAAAACTGCTAAACAGTGATATCGCTGTGCGAAAGAATTCTGTAAAGCGGTTTCCATCCTGACAAGTGCATCCGTGATCGATCTATTCTCCTAACCCAATTGATATGGGACTCAGCACGTTTCCTTTCTAGCAGCCATAAGATCCAGTGATCTTATGCAACTTGACTATCTATGCTAAGGGGGTCCCAGAGTTAATGAGGAGACTACGTTCTCCATGACATCTGTCTGGGCCTCGTTTAGCACTGCGCCTGGCTTGGACAGGTCTTTCGTAATGAAAAGGTACATCGCTTGTTTTTTTTCATTCAACTGTCTTAATGAGGCTTTCATTGCTCTGACAGATTGTTGGCATTCATCAGACCACCATGGCTACCCGAGGTCGACGGTAATGTCCGCCTACTTTTCGGAATAGGATGCTTCTGCGCAGGTGAATTCGTGGATGTGAAGTGAAACAGCTCTCAACACACTGGAAACTTATCACAGAATCCTGCAAGATGCAGTTTATATAAAAAGATTCCAGTCCATATGTTCAAGTCGCCATCCTCGACACTCCATGGCTGCAAATACTTGCACCTTCCTCCAAAAGTATTGGAAAGTGTCGTTCCATGTAAAATCTTCCATGACCTTCCAAATGAAATTCATCTGGAATCAGGTGAGCCAATGAAAAACAGAACTGTATGGGAGAATGTCCCAGTTTGAATTTGGAAAATGTGTGGGAGGTCACTGTTCGTTAAAAACTGATTACTCTTAAGAACAAGGACTCCAAGGCCATCCTCGAGGGTTGCACAAAGTGCAAATAACTTCGGTTTTAAAGTCATATATAAACGTTGAAATAATGAATATAAGAAATGAATGTATAAATGAAAACGAAATGAAAACATTTAGATACCCCTGTGAAAATAAAACCTTACTGGGTAAAGGGGCGATAAAAAGTCGAAATAATTTCATTCGTAAAGCTATCACCACCTACAGGGTCGAAGCATTTGAAGCTCAAGAGGAAACTCGGAAAATGACAATTACAAATGTTTTATTTGGAAATAAAAAAAAATAAAATAACGTTGTTTGGCAGCAACAGTCTATGTGTAGGTTGCGTGGGCGGGAATCGTCTCCAGCGAGCTTGAGCGCCGCCCGCTGGATTACCCAGGGGTTCGGGTCAGGATTCGGGCTTGAGGATTTAAGGGTGTCGAGGCAGGTAGGGGTAATTAGGGTGAGGGTCATGGGGGTGGGACATGGACGTAAAGATTACGGAAAAGCACGAAAATGAGAAATAAAAGAAGAGCCGAGGGATGGAAATGAGAGAACATGAAATAGGGATAACGGAGATTAGAAAGGTAGAAAAAAGCGAGGAGATAGTGTGGCGAGAAGAGGATACAGAGAACGTAATCCGTGAAGCAAGAGAAAAAAGGGAAAAGAAACGAAAGGAGTGAATGAGAGATATGAGAAAAGAAGGAACGAGGAAGAAGAGAAAACGGGGAGATCAACATGGTAGAAAATAAGGAATGACGTGAGATTAGTAATGGAAAGGGGTAAATGTAAGAGGGAAGGGAACAAAAGAAATAAACGAGGAAGAAGTGAGAACGAGAGAAAGTAGTTAGAAGAAACAAAAGATAACGAGTATAGGTGTACAGGTGTCAGGATGATACGTGAGGAGGAAGGAAGGAGAGAGAGAGAGAGGTTGGAGAAAAGGGGTAGAGGGGGAGACTAAGCAAAAGGGAGGTGTAGGGGCGACTAAGGGAAGCAAGGGTGAGGATGAGGATAAGGGGGGGGGAGGTAAGAGGTCACGGTTCAGGATGGGGGGAGGGGGTCGGAAGCCTCACGAATGATTAACAAAATATACAGGCAAAACCATGGTATAAGATTTTATATAAGTTAGAAAGTACTTTTTTATGGACGAGCGAAAGAAAAATAATTGCAGAGATTTTTTAAAATGCTGCAGCATGGGCCATTTGAATGACAGAGAAAACCCCGGCGTTCTCTTAGAAATATGTTTGTAAAGAAGAAAAACATATTATTTAATTCTGCTCAAATTCATACTACCTCTATTTGTCACTTTCAATAAAATAAAGAAATATTAAAATGACAATTATAATAAAATGGAACAACTATGAGTGAACAAATAAATTTAATTCACAAGTATTTGGCCACTTTAAGTATAAGATTTTGTTATTGGTATTCTTGTAGAAGTTAGAAGATGATTTTTTAATGATAAGTGTACAAATGATATAATCTGTTTTGCTGATCTCTTGTATAAAATTGTTTGCTGTGCATAAGCTATTTATGATTGGTAATGACTTCAGATCTCGTGTTCTCTAACATTCTAAAAAGAATATTTATAAATTATATGATATATATATTATATATATAGTATACAAACACACCACACACACCACACACACACACACATAACACACACACACACACACACCACACACACACACACACACAGACACATACACACACACACACACACACACACCACACACACACACACAACACACATAATATACTATACTATATATATAAATTATATATATAATATCTACCATATATAATATATATATATATATTATATATATCATAATATATATACATATATATATATATATATATAATAGATATAGATATATATATATATTATATACCTATATAATATATATATATATATATATATATATATATATATATAATATTTTATATATAAATATAAATATAATGTATATATATATATATTATATATGTGCATACACAAACACAACACACACACACACCCCAAAACACCAACACCACACACACCACAACAACACACACACCCCACCCCACACACACGCACACTCACAACACATACATCAACAAATAGAACACACACATATGGTTAAAATTTTTTACACAACACACACATTATATGTTATAATGTATAGAAATGAATATTTATATATATATATAATATATATATATTATATAATATATATATATATATAATAAATACGCATATATATGTATATGTTTGTTATGAATAAATAAATAAGGGGTATTTTATACATAATAAATACATTTTAATATATATGTAATGTAAAAGTATAATAATATTATTATATATATATATTTATTTTATATATATATATATGTAGGAAAGGTAAACCCAAACTATGGTCAGTGCCACAGAATTGGGCACTCTGGAAAACCCCTGCAGTTTTATGGGTTTCCTCCAGTGATTCCCTCCTTGGTACAGTACCGGATCGCTATAACAGCCCAGTGGGGCATTGGGGCGCTGATACCAAGATCCAGAAATCCTTAATCTCTAGGACCTAGCAAAGCCCGGAGAAGGAGGTGTTCTTTTTGAGGGGATAGTCCTTTTGTCTACACAGATGGATTTTGGCATAGAACACTTTTTTCTCACAAGTTGTAATATCATTTGGGAGTGTACAACCAATAAGACATAAAGCCAAAAGCAGCTTCAATCTCAGGGCCATATGCTCATCAAGGGTTACAGTACCTTAAACGAGGTTGAAGGGTCGGTGGGGATGTCTAGGCTATCCCTGGAGATGATGCCATCCCCCGGCCGACGATCGTAGGATTGTACTGCTGCCAAGTCCCTACGTCGAGAGAGCAACCCCCTCAACTCCTAACCACTTCAATTTCCCTGATAGAGGGGTAACCATCATCCTCCCGCAAGGTCTGGATTTTCTATGTCCCCTGAAAAGCTGCCTCGGGCAGCGCTATGGGTGGACCCCAACCTCTCCCACTCCTCCCGATGTCCCCCCTAAAAAGGGGTGGCAGGTTGAGGTCCACGTCTGCCGGGGGGGTTTTCCCTTATGGGCTCAAAAGGGTTTTTTTGGATGCCAGGGCGAGGTGGACGAGAACCCCCTTTCCCACCCCTGCCCCCCGGCATTTGCCCTCCCAATAGGTCTCACAGCCTGCCTCACTTGCGGGTTAAAGGGCGGTACCCCCCCCCCCAGCTTTTCCTTTTCAATTTATAGCTGCCGGAGAGTTTAATGGGGGGAGGAGAACTCGAAAGGTCCTCCCCCCCAAGCCCCCCTTTGATGCAGGAGGCTATGGGGTGGGGATTTGGACAGACCCAGGGGTGTCCACATAGGGGCCCTCAAGGGCCTTTGTTCTACGAGATCCTCCACATTAGCCTGGGATTGCAAGGTGGCCACGAAGGGCAGCAAAAGCCTCGAAAGGGGGAACTGGCAGTGGAGGCTTATGCAGAGTGCCCCCTTAACTTATCTGGGCTCCCAAAAATATCGTTTTACATCCCCCGAGCATGAAAACACCCACCCAATATAAATATATAATTATATATTATTATATATAAATATATATAATAAATTATATTACATATAGGGGCCTATAATACTCGATGGGAATCTGTCGATCTGCTTAAAAGATTTAGGATTTCTACCTTTTACTTTTTAAGGACAGATTTGGACATATTTCGGTACGGGAAATATTGGAGACAGTTTCACCGGGAAACTGAGTCAGTAACGCTGTGTCAGGGCGATTTTTCCTGTCTAGAAAAAATTTGTGGATACCGCCCTTTTGCTCATTTTGTTTTTTTATAGATTTCCCCGGGCAATTATTGTATTATTTTCGCTAGAAATTGATTTTGATATATAATAAGTATGAAACATGATAGGGGTGTAGGGTGAGAAAAAAAACCCCGAAACAAAGCTGGAGAGCAAGCACTATGCCCCTAAGAAAGAGGGGAAATGCCCATAGGGAAAGATAGAGAGAGAAATAAAAAATTTACACGAAGGATGAGATTTTCTAGACCCCAACGACTCTTAGCGCCGAGACGACAGTAGTCAGAGAAGGAGAGATAACAAAGAAACAATAATAAAAACATTTAGACGACGATTTCAAGTGACACAGTTAAGCTAAACAACTTTGCACCCGTTTGTGTTTAGGCTTCACGTGAATAACAAAAGAGATAAAAAAAAATGGGGGGATGGGTTGGTACAACATGTTCCTGTTTTCAGAAGACTCGGCATGACTTTTGTATGAACAACGCGTTTCTAGGGCGGGGATGGTAAAAACTGAAAAAAAAATGTGATCAAAAAGGTACAGAAAACACACACAAAAATACTCTGATGCCCAGATTGACGCGGTCCCTCCGCTTTTAGCCGAATCCCCCACCTGCCCCGAAGTTCACCCCTTGTGCTGAAACGAAGCTTCGCGGCGCGGGTAAGGCAAAGCCAAAGTCAGCGGCCGCCTGTACAGGCCTCGGGAACCCAAAACTACATAGGGTTGTTCCTGTCACCCATGGCACCGAATGACCCCCACACACACACGTTTATATTATATATATTATATATATATATATATATATATATATATAATAATATAGTGTGTGTTGGGGTGTGTGTGGGTGTGGGTGTGGTGGTGTGTGTGTGGTTGTGGTGGTTGTGTCTGTGTGTACACAACAACACACACACACACACACACACACACACACACACACACCACACACACACACCACACCCCACATATACACACAACACATATATATATATATATATATATTTTAAAATAATATAATAATTTTTATTTATAATCTATTATAACAACATATATATATATATATATATTATATATAATTTTAAAATATATATAATATGAAATGAATATTGTATATTTCGCATGATGTCTATCTACCTATAAAATTGTCTGTCTACCTATCTATATACATATATCTATATATATGCTCTCTTTCTCCCCTTTTCTTCTCTCTCTCTTCTCTCCCCTCTCTCTCTCTCTCTTGAGCACGCGTGCGTGCGGTCTTTGGGGTGCGGGGGGAAAAAAATCCAAATAACAAAAAAATATTTTAAAAAAATTATGGGTGTACCTAAACCCCTATTAATTATTTTCAAAAACAAATTCCCCGGGGGAAAAGGAACGAAGTGGGGGGCCCCTTGGGGGCCCCCCCCAAAAACTAAAGGGGGGTTTCCTTTTTGGGGGGAAAACCCCCAAAAACCCCAAATTTTATTTTTTTTTTTTTTTTAATATAAATATATATATATATAAAATATATAATTTTTTTTTGTTTTTTTTTTTGGGGGGGGGGGGTTGGGGTTTTTACAAAATTACAAAAAAAAAAAAAAACAAAAAAAACAAACCACACAACACACACCACAAAAAAAAAAAAAAAAAAAAAAAAAACATTAAACAACATAAAAAAAAAATAAAAATATTAATAATAATGAAATAAAAAAAGAGAGGACTCCCAAAATAGTCGACCACTATATACAAAATTTTATAATAGCCTCCCCCCTTTTTTTTTTCCCCCCCCCCCGAGCAGGGGGGGTTTTTTTCCGGGGGGGGGTTTTGGGGGTTTGGTGGTTTGGTGGTTTTTGGTTTGGGGTGGGTTGGGGGGGGGGGGGGGGGGGGGGGGGGGGCCGGGGGGGGGGTTTTTTGGGGGGGGGGGGGGGGTTGGTTTGTGGGGGGGGGGGGGGGGGGCCCCCAAAAAAAAAACCCCCCCCCAACAACAAAACAAAAAAAAAAAAAAAAAAAATAAAAAAAAAAAAAAAAAAATAAAAAAAAAATTTTTTAAAATTTTTGAGGAAAAAACCCATAAAGTTTTTAGCAAAAAAAACAAAAAGCCCCCCCCCCCCCCCCCCCCAATAAAAATAAAAAATAAAAAAAAAAGGGAAAAAAAAGAAAAATTAAAAACTTTTTAAAAAATTTTAAAAAAAATTTTTTTTTTTGGGGCCCCAAAAAAAAAAACCCCAAAAAAACCCCAAAAAAAAAAAACCACAAAAAAAACAAAAATTGGTGGGGGGGTGGGGGGGGGGGGGGGGGGTTTTGGGTGGGGGTGGGGGGGGGTTTTTTTGGGGTCGGTTTGCGTGGGGGGGGGGGGGGCATTTTTGGGGGGGTTTTGGGGGTTTGGGGGTTTTGGGGAATAAATGTAAGTAAAAAAATTAAGTAAATAATAAAAAAATTTTTAAAATTAAAAAAAAAAAAAAAAATAAGAAAAAAAAAAAAGGAAAAAAACTTTTTAGTAAAAAAAGAAAAATTAAAAAAAAAATTTTTTTTGCAAAAAAAAAAAAGAAAAAATCCAAAAGGGGGGGGGGGGGGGAGGTGCAATAAGGAATAGAAAATAAAAGAAATATAAAAAAATAAAAAAAAGGGTAGTATAAAATGGGAAAAAAAAAAAACAAAATAAAAATAATAAAAATTAATATATATGTTTTAAATATATATAAAAAATAATTAGATAATAAAAAATAATATAAATAAATAATAAATTTTAAAAACATAAAAATTTTAATATATATAATATAATAATAATATATAATATATATTAATAAAAATTATTTATATTATAATGTATTAATATATATTTAAAATATTATTTATAATATATATATATATATAAAAATTTTTATATTTTTTATTATAATAAAATAATAATAAAATTTTAAAATCTAAATATATAATAAAAATATAAATACATATATAAAAATTACTATATATAATTATATATTATTTATATATAAAATATATATAAAACATTAATATAAATACATTTAAAAAATTATATATTATAATATAATTATTATAATATAAAACAGATAACTATAATGCACACAACACCACACACTACACACAACACACACACATATATGTGATGTGGTGTGTCTGTGTGGTGTGTGTGTGTGTGTGCATTATGTATAAATAAATAATATATATATAAATTAAAATATATACATAAATATATATATACATTATATATTATATATAATATATATATATATATATATTATATGTATAATATATATATATATATATTATATTAAATATATATGTATATATATAATTAATTATATACAATATAATATAATGACACACAGCACCACACCACACACGAATACACACACACACACACACAACACCCCAAACAAGAACAAAACCCCACAGACCACACCACACAGACAACACGACCACACAGACCCACACACACCCAACACAACAAACACAAAAACCACCACACCCCCACACACACACACACACACAAACACACAAAATTTTTATTTTGTGTGTGTGTGTTTTTGTGTGAGAGAGAGAGAGAGGAGAGAGAGAGGAGAGGAGGAAGAGAGAAGAGAGAGCATATATATAGATATATGTATATAGATAGGTAGACAGACAAATATTATAGGTAGATAGACATACATGCGAAAATTATACATATATTCATTTACATATATATATATATATATATAAAATATATATATATATTATATTTTATATATGTATGTTATATATAGATATATAAATATATATATATATTTTATATTTTATATATATATATATATATATATGTGTGTTGTGTGTATATGTGTGTGTGTGTGTGTGTGTGGGGTGTGTGTGTGTGTGTGTGTGTGTGTGTGTGTGTGTGTGTATGTGTTTTGTACACACAGACACACACACACACACACACACACACACACACACACACACCACACACACACACACACACACACACACATATATATATATTTTATATATATATATTTTTTATATATATATATATATATATAAACGTGTGTGTGTGTGGGTCATTCGGTGCCATGGGTGACAGGAACAACCCTATGTAGTTTTGGGTTCCCGAGGCCTGTACAGGACGGCCGCTGACGTTGGCGTTGACCTTACCCGCGCCGCGAAGCTTCGTTTCAGCACAAGGGGTGAACTTCAGGGCAAGGTCAGGGATTCGGCTGAAGCGTGACGGACCGCAGTCAATCTAGGCATCAGAGTATTTTTGTGTGTGTATTCGTGTACCTTTTTGATCACATATATTTTTTCAGCTTTTACCATCACCGTCACCTAGCAACAGCGTAATGTTCAGTCACAAAAGTCATGCCGAGTCATTCTGTAAACAGGAACAGTGTTGTACCCAAGGCCATCCATCCCATTCTTTTTATCTCTTTTGTTATTCTGACGTGAAGCCTCAACACTAGACTGGTGCAAAGATGTTGTAGCTTAAACATGTGTCACTTGAAATGACGTCGTCTGAATGAATTTTTATTATTGTTTCTTTGGTTATCTCTCCTTCTCTGACTACTGTCGTCTCGGCGCTAAGAGTCGGTTGGTCTGACGAGTAATCGTCATCCTTCGTGTGAATTTTATTTCTCTCTTCTATCTTCTTCCCTATCGGCATTTGCCTCTTTCGTTAGGGGCATATGTGCTTGCTCTCCTAGCTTTGTTTCTGGCGTTTTTTTCTCACCCTACACCGGTTATGCATGTTGTCAGTACTTATATATGATATCGTAAATCAATTTATCTAGCGATAATAATACAATAATTGACCGGGAAATCTATAAGCAAAACGAAAGTGAGCAACAAGGGCGGTATCCACGAATTTTCTCAGACAGGCAAAATCGTCTGACACAGCGTTACTGACTCAGATTCCGGTGAGACTGTCTCCAATATTTCCAGTAGCCGAAGTATGTCTCAACTCTGTCTTAAAATGTAAAATAGGTAGAGAGTCCTAAATCATTTGAGAGCAGAGTCAGACAGATTCCCATGCGAGTATTATAGGCCCATATATGTATATATATATATATATATATTATATATATATATATATATATATATATATATATATATATGGGTGGATGTTTCATGCTCAGGGTGATGTAAAGCGATGATTTGGTAGCCTAGATAGAGTTAAGGGAGCAGCTCTGCATAAGCCTCCACTGCCAGTTCTCCGTTATCGAGGCTTCTGCAGTGCCTCTTCGTGGCCACCTTGCAATCCCAGGCTAAACTGTGGAGGATCTCGTAGAAGCAGAAGGCCCTTGAGGCACCGGTATGTGGACACGCCCTGGCTCTGTACCAACTCCTACCCCATAGCCTCCTGCGATCAATGGGCGGCTTGGGGGAGGAGGACCTTTCGAGTTCTCCTCCCCCTAGTTAAACTCTCCGGCAGCTATAAATATGAATGGAAATGCTGGGGGGAGGGGTACCGACCCTTTAACCCAGCAAGTGAGGCAGGCTGTGAGACCTATTGGGAGGGCAACTGCCGGGGCGCAGGATGGGAACGGGTGTTTCTCGTCCCACCTGCGCCCTGGCATCCAACAAACCAGTGTGAGGCCCATAAGGGAACCCCGCAGGCAGACGTTGGACCTCACAGCCTGCCACCTCCTTTTATATGGGGTAACATCGGCAGGAGTGGCAGAGGTGGGATCCACCCATAGCGACTGCCCGAGGCATGCTTTTCAGGTAGGAGCATAGAACATCCAGACCTTGCGGCAGGATGAGTGGTTACCCCTGCTATCGAGGGAATTGAAGTGGTTAGGAGTTGAGGTGGTTGCTCTCTCGGACGTAGGAGGACTTGGCAGCAGTACAATCAGTACGATCGGTCGGGCCGGGGTGATGGTCATCATCTCCAGGGAGTAGCCATAGACATCCCCAGCCGACTTCAACCATCGGTAGTAGAGGTACTGTAACACCGGTTGATGAGCATATGGCCCTGAGATTGAAGCATGCTTTTGGCTTCATGTCTTATTGGTATGTACACTCCAACTGATATTTACAAACTTGATGAGAAAAAAGTGTTCTATGCCAAACTCACATCTGTGATAGACAAATGGAGCTGATCCCATCAACAAGAACAGCCTCCTTCTCCAGGACTTTGCTAGGTCCTAGAGATTAAGGATTTCTGGATCTTGGTATCAGCGCCCCAATGCACATCACTGGACATGTTATAGCGATACCGGTACTGTAACCAAGGAGGAACTCACTGGAGGAACCTATAAAACTGCAGGGTTTACCAGAGTGCCAAGTTCTGTGGCACTGACCATAGGTTGGTTGTACCTTTCCTACATATATATATATATATATATAATATATATATATATATATATATATATATATATATATATATATATATATATATAAATATTCATTACATATACATATATATACATATATATGTGTGTGTGTGTGTAAATATATATACGCATATGTGTGTGTGCATATATGTGTGTGTATGTATGTGTATGTGAGTGTGCGTGTGTGTGTGTGTGTTGTGTGTGTGTGTGCTGTGTGTGTGTGTGTGTGTGTGTGTGTGTGTGTGTGGGTGTGTGTGTGTGTTGCACATGATATAATATGATATATTAACATTATATGTGTATAGTTAATATAATATATTATATAATTTAATAATATATATATATATTAAATATATATATGGTATATAAAATATATATATATATATATTATATATATATATATATATATGATATATATATATAAATATTATATATATATATATGGATATTTTTTATATAATAATTAAAATATATATATATATATATGTTTTGGGTGTGTGTGTTGTGTGTGTGTGTGTGTGTGTGTGTGGTATGTGTGTGTGTTGTGTTGTGTGTGTTTGGTTTGGTGTGGTGTGTGTGTTGTGTTGTGTGGGTGTGTGTGTGTGTGTGTGTGTGTGTGTATATATATATATATATATATATATATATATGTATATATATTCTTTTTATGAATTTAAGAGAACACAGAGGATCTGAAGTCATTACCAATTCATAAATAGCTTATGCTACAGCAAAACAAATTTTATACAAGAGATCAGCAAAACAGATATATCATTTTTACACTTATTCATTAAAAAATCATCTCTAACTTCTACAAGAATACCAATAACAATAATCTTATACTGAAAGTGAGCCAAAATACTTGTGAAATTAAATTTATTTGTTCACTCATAGTTGTTCCATTTTATTATAATTGTCATTTTAATATTTCTTTATTTTATTGAAGTGAGCAATAGAGGTAGTATGAATTTAGCAGAATTATAATATGTTTTCTTCTTTAAAAACATATGTCTAAGAGAACACACGGGGTTTTCTCTGTCATTTCATAAATTGCCCATGCTGCAGCAAAATATTTAAAAATCTGCAATTATTTTCTTTCGCTCGTCCATAAAAAAGTACTTTCTAACTTATATAAAATTTTATACCATGGTTTTGCCTGTATATTTTGTTAATCATTCGTGAGGCTTCCGACCCCCTCCCCCCATCCTGAACCGTGACCTCTTACTCCCCCCCTTATCCTATCCTCACCTTGCTTCCCATCGCCCTACACCTCCCCCTTTTCTTTGTCTCCCCTCTACCCTTTTCTCCAACCTCTCTCTCTCTCTCCTTCCTTCCTCCTCACGTATCATCCTGACACCTGTACACCTATACTCGTTATCTTTTGTTTCTTCTAACTACTTTCTCTCGTTCTCACTTCTTCCTCGTTTATTTCTTTTGTTCCCTTCCCTCTTACATTTACCCCTTTCCATTACTAATCTCACGTCATTCCTTATTTTCTACCATGTTGATCTCCCCGTTTTCTCTTCTTCCTCGTTCCTTCTTTTCTCATATCTCTCATTCACTCCTTTCGTTTCTTTTCCCCTTTTTTCTCTGCTTCACGGATTACGTTCTCTTGTATCCTCTTCTCGCACACTAATCTCCTCGCTTTCTACCTTTTCTAATCCTCCGGTTATCCCCTATTCATTTCTCTCATTTCCATCCCTCGGCTCTTCTTTTATTTCTCAATTTTCTTTGTTTTTCCCTTTAATCTACGTCCATGTCCACCCCCAACCCCTCACCCTAATACCCTACCTGGCCTCGACACCCTTAAATCCTCAAGCCCGAATCCTGACCCGAACCCCTGGGTAATCCAGCGGGCGGCGCTCAAGCTCGCTGGAGACGATTCCCGCCCACGCAACCTACACATAGACTGTTGCTGCCAAACAACGTTATTTTATTTTTTTTTATTTCCAAATAAAACATTTGTAATTGTCATTTTCCGAGTTTCCTCTTGAGCTTCAAATGCTTCGACCCTGTAGGTGGTGAATAAGCTTTAACGAATGAAATTATTTTCGAGTTTTTATCGCCCCTTTACCCAGTAAGGTTTTATTTTCACAGGGGTATCTAAATGTTTTCATTTCGTTTTCATTTATACATTCATTTCTTATATTCATTATTTCAACGTTTATATATGACTTTAAAACCGAAGTTATTTGCACTTTGTGCAACCCTCGAGGAAGGGCCTTGGAGTCCTTGTTCTTAAGAGTAGATGCAGTTTTACCGAACAGTGACACTCCCACACATTTCCAAATTCAAACTGGGACATTCTCCCATACAGTTCTGTCAATTGGCTCACCTGATTCACAGATGAATTTCATTTGGAAGGTCATGGAAGATTTACATGGAAACGACCACTTTCCAATACTTTTGGAGGAGGTGAAAGGTATTGCAGCCAATGGAGTGCAGAGATGGCGACTTGAACATATGGACTGGAATCTTTTTAGATCAACTGCAGTATTGCAGGATCTGTGAATAATTTCCAGTGTGTTGAAGATGCTGTTAATCACTTCACATCACGAATTCACCTTGCAGCAGAAGCATCCATTCCGAAAAGTAGCGGACATTACCGTCGACCTCCGGTACCATGGTGGTCTGATGAATGCCAACAAGCTGTCAGAGCAAGGAAAGCTGCATTAAGACAGTTGAAATGACGCCCCAGCGATGTAACCTTGATCCATTACAAAAAGACCTGAGCCAAGCCAGGCGAGTGCTAAACGAGGCCAGACAGATGTCATGGAGACGTATGTCTCCTCTATTAACTCTGGGACCCCCTTAGCATAGATATGGGACAAGGTGCATAAGATCACTGGATCTTATGGCTGCTAGAAAAGGAAAACGTGCTGATCCCATATCAATTTGGGTTTAGGAGAATGAGATCGATCACGGATGCACTTGTCAGGATGGAAACCGCTTTACAGAATTCTTTCGCACAGCGATATCACATGTTAGCAGTTTTCTTTGACCTTGAAAAGGCTTACGATACTACTTGGAAGCATGGCATACTCTTGAAGCTGTATGACATTGGTTTAAGAGGAGCATTACCTACCTTCATACAAAGCTTCTTTGCTAACAGGAAGTTTAGAGTTCTGGTGGGAAACAGTTTCTCTGATCTGGAAGATTAGAGTGTCTTAAGTATGACCCTGTTTGCCATTGCTATAAATGACATTGAAAGGTTGTTCCAAGTTTCATTTAATCTGTATGTGGATGACTTTACACTGTACTGCTCAGGAAGAAGTTTACAGGATGTGCAAGGCCACATGCAGGCTGCAATAAATCAGGCTGTACAGTGGGCAGCATATCATGGGTTCAAATTTTCACCAAGCAAGACCATGGTATACATTTTCACAAATGAGGAAAATTCCATCCTTCCCTCTATTTAGGAGCAAACACACTGCAATTTGTCCAAGAGGTGAAGTACTTGGGTCTAATTTTTGACTCAAGGCTTACATGGGTGCCTCACATCAAACAGTTAAAAGTGAAGATTACAAAAGCGCTTAGTATTTTGCGGGTTCTTTCACATCTATGTTGGGGTGCAGACCACACAACACTTCTGCGGCTTTACCGAGCACTTATTCATAGTAAGCTTGACTATGGATGTGAAGCTTATTCATCTGCAACTCCCACTGTTCTCCGCATGTTAGACTCGGTTCATAATGAAAAGAGTACAGAATCTGTACTGTGGAGTCCCTGTATGATGAGAGTGGAGAACCACCTCTTTCATTACACCAGGACTACATGAACCTGATTTACTACACATCCAGATTGATTTTCAACCCCCTTGAGGATAGCCGATCCTATGGTAGGAGAATGAGGAATCTTGTAGAAGAACTTAATTTAAGTCTCACTAAGGTTCTGGCTGTTGGAATTCCCCCGTTCCCCCTTGGACTAATCAAGTCAAGCTGGATTTGGTCGGAATTGGGAAAGGGGAGAGATCTGAAGAAGTTAGAGACAGATTTCTTCAGCAGTACCAAGGATCAGATGCAATATGGTTCGAAATCTATACATTACCAATCAAGAGCTTAAACTCATCACATCCAGTAGTGAGGGAGGTTCAAGATTGGCTTGCACTGATGTCAACACGTATAAAGATAAGTCTATGTTGGGTGCCAGCGCATGTTGGTATAAGTGGGAATGAAGTGCTGATCGAAGCAAGGAAGCCCACCAGCCTGTTTTCCTCTCCCAACACCGACTGAAACCAGATCAGGAGTTGTCCCTTTGCGAAATGGAAGGAACAATGGTGGGATATTCTAGAACAACTGCGAGAGATTAGAGATGACTTGCAGCTGGGTAACCAACATCCATCACCCAAAAGTAGAAGTTGCC
>NC_051390.1:31260745-31268245 GCF_015228065.2 Penaeus monodon
GATCGGCGACTACATGTGAAATAGGCCTACAATCCTCGGAGTTTCCACAGAAGCAGCCGTTATCACCCGTTGACAAAGATTCGGACCATTCTCGTTATTTTAGGGGAATAGATACGCCATTGTTTACCAAATTATAACCGAAGTCTGAACTTGCATATCTGATGTTACACGTCGATATCGCAATATATTCACCGCAATTTATGTGAAAAAAAAAACTCAGATTTGTTTTCTTTTCCTCATTATTTTCATTTTTCCTTCATTATTTATCATAAAAACAATAACATTGGGAGTAATCCATTTAATACGACACTTCTTAGCCTCCTCCGTTCAGTTTCAGTAGGTAAGTGTCAATATACAATGTCTCATTCTTGCGCCCTACGGCAAGGTGCATAAGGGTGAAAAGTGGCCGATCGGCGATTGGGACTGTGTGGGGTTAACGCCCTGCTTGGACATGCCTATTTTTCGCTGCCCGGACATAACTAATCGCGATGGGTAATTTTCCATCGTATACATATTCGAAAATGGTTTTTTAAACTCCATTTCGATCCTCTGCAGCCCGAACCCCCCCCTCCCGCTCGGGAGTTCCTCATAAGCCTCCCTGTGCCAGTTCACAGCTTCTCTGTGATGAGACTCTGAAGTGACAACTCTAGGTGGCACCCATGGAAAACTGGGCACCTTGCAGTACCAGGCAACACTGTAGGAGGATCTCGGAGCATCCAGAGGCCCCAGAAGTACAGAGCCATGGCCCACAGCCTTGCCAGCCCCGGGGCACCTCTCCCCCAGATAACTCACGGAGCAACCTTAATAAATGGAATATGTTTGATGGGAAGGGTGTGTGTCCCCTCCCACCGAGCATGTGAAGTGGGCTGTGGGTCCCGTTGGGAGGGCAAATGTTGGGGCCAGGTAGGAACGAGAGTTACTCGTTGCCTGTCTTGGCAGGCATGAACCCCACATGAGGCCTGTGGGGAAAGGCCCTAGGGAACCCCACAGTGTTGGATGTTTGGCCCCACAGACAGCCAAGCCCCCTTCATGTGGAGCAGATCAGCCAGTGGGGGTGGCAGAGGTGACTTACACCCCAGAGCGCCTGCCAGAGGCTTTAACCTCTGTAGAGCTATCCAGGTAGGCACTTGGAGATATCGGTCCTTGTGGCAGGGACGAGTGGTTACCTCTGCTATCGAGGGAATTGGGAGTAGTAGGTGTGAGGTGTCTGCCCTCTTGGAGGTGAGAAGAAATGGCAATGGCACAATCCAGTATGGGTGGGTACACATTACTATCTGGTCAGGATGCAGGCAATGGTCATCACCTCCAGGAAGTAGCAATAGCCAGCCATTGACTTCAAAAACCCCGGTAGTTGAGGGTAACACCAGTGATGAGTGTATCAAGGCATTGAGAATGAGCATGCTTTGGCTTCATGTCTCTTATTTGCTGTTAATCTCCTACTGATGTTTGAAAACTCGATGTGAAAGAGTCACCTATGCCAAGCAGACAATGCCCCTGGCGAGACATTTGTTCTGGTGACTTTCAATGTTGGTATCCAGCTGTGATCAAGGCTGAGCTACGAGAGGTCTGTCAGGCCCCCATGGTTGGGAAACTGATCCAGCAGCGAGAACAGGCCTTCTTCTCAGGGACTTGCTAGGGCCAGAGAAAGAGGATTTCCTGGGCTCATGGTACAGAGTGCTCCAATCGCATCACTGGGACATGGTATAAATATATGGGTACAGTGGCCAATGTGATCGACCACAATTTCTTGTCAGCACTCGATGGAGGAACCCTTAGAATTGCAGAGTTTATCGGAGTGACAAGTTCTGTGGCACTAAAGAACAGTAGGGGGACGGCCAGTGCTACCACAGGTCCACTTCAAAACTCCTCATCTCTCCAGTGGCCAATCTAGGGTGGGTTCACTTGGACAGACTGAGGGATGGAGGAGTGTGCATGTGGGTTTGGCGTCTCTGATCGAGTCATAGAACTTGAAAACCTGACAGACCAAGTTTCTCTATGGGAGTCCTTCAAGTGCAACAACACACTCAAAACAGCGCAGGGAGTCCATTTGCATATGCCTGAGGACAAGGTTAGAATTTCATCCCCGGGAGATTGGAGGCCACTGAAGGGTGTTGTATGGCTTAGCTGAATAGCAATCAAGACTGGTGTTGCTCTTTGGTACATAAGAGCTCAGACACTGCTGAGAAGGGGACAAGGAAAAAAAGTTTCTCAGGAATCTTGCTGAGGAGATTGTCGAAAAGACCATTTTAGGTAAATGACCTCACCCTGCCTACCAAGCCCGAGGAAAAGCTGAACTCCAGATGATGCTAGTCCGCTCAGTGGAGGAAGATTCATCTAAGATCATGTTGGGGTTCGTGAGCCATTGGGCCGAGTATTTGAGCAGCTGATCAGGTAGACCCACCAAACGTTAGCTTGATCAAGTGGTATCACAATACCAGTGCCAGGACCTACCCATCAGTGCAGGAACCTCTTATCCTAATGGAGGTAGAAGGCGATTTCCAGGCTGAAGAGTGGAAAGCCGCAGGTATATGTGATATCCCTGCGAACTTCTAAAGGCTGGGGGTGAACCTAATAGCACGGGGCTTGCATGTAGTGGTTGACTGCCATCTGGCAGTCTGGTTACTCTTCCCCCTGACCCATTGAGGGGCATGGTTATCCCTCTCTGGAAGGCGAAAGGGGAGATGCATTTGAGACGTAGTAACTACAGTGCCCCTTCATGGCAGTACAATGCTACCCCCTAACGGAAGCCACCTTGCGCGGTGGGGAGGGCTGAGGTTCCCAATGATATGGTGAGCCAGACCAGAGAGCTACCATACTGAGGGGTCACCAGTTGAGGGATTTGACAAAATGTCCCCTGGGTGCACCAAAAGGCCTATGAAAGGGGCTGGTGCACCCCCTTAGTTCATTCCTCTTGGACCAGGGAGGAACTCTCCCACGTGTGGTTGCCGTGTGTGGGCAATCCCTTATACCAGGAGGACAGGAGCCTGGAAGTGAGCGATGCTACACGCTGTGCCCTGCAGATAGTGACACACCTCTCTTTGTCCTTATTATGGTTAGATGGGTGGCATTGATCAAGGCCGGTCAAGTCAATCAGCTGGCAAATATGGCTAGGGCAAAGCAAAGCAGTGTTCATTGTTTTAGCGTATAGAGTCCGCGAACTGCATCAGTACTGTAATAGTGGCTGCGTATAATTTCCTTCAACCAAGTGGCTGTTGGGAGATTTGAGACCCAACTATAGGCTTTCCCCTCGTTGGACTCCATGGGAGTGGGGAGGGTGAGGAAATGAAGAATTCTAATTTGTATGAGTTCTAAAAATTACAATGATCTAGCTCTCTCCCTGATGACACTATGCAATCCCCCGACTATTCCCCTGGACACATCACATGTCACTTGGAACCTTTCCGCTTCCAATAGGGCAAGATGGGGAATCGTAATGGATCCTAGGCTCCCAAACCAGGTAAGAAGGGGAAAAATCCCTCCTCAATCCACTAGGAAATCTTACCTGATTAAATATGAAAGTATTTCATACTTATAGACTAGTAATGAAGAACTATTGATGGTGTAATCAATCAGGATCTTGTATATTTTTAAGTACATCGGAAAATAGTTGAAGTATGTCAACATGATCTCGCATCACACCCACAGTGAGATGGTTTATCCTAACAGTTGAGGTTTTCGTCACCAGATGAGAGTGGACTGTCTGCGTGCGATATGCGAAACACTGTGGAAATTTTTCATGTCCTCCTCACAAAAACCCTCAGATCAGTGTAAAGGAGTATTGTCTTTTCCCGAGGCTGAGGAAGTATTCTGAGGAGGAAAATGGAAACTGGTGAGAGGACCTAGAGAATTTTAAGTAGTGGCAGTTAAAAACGTTTCAAGAAGAAGTTGATGGTTTGGAACAACAGTTGGCGGCCAGTCTCCTTCTAACTTTTAACACTTAGTCCTCCAGAATCAGTTAAAGTTGGCATGGTACCACCTCCAAGGTAAAGCCATATGTGCCAAACCCTATTGCGGTGCTTCCACTGCCAGGGTGTATGGGCATTGGAGCCAATTCTTGCATTTTAAGGAAATGGACAACCAAGAGTATGTGTAAAGTGTGGTACAACAGGTCATCAAGGAGTGACAACTGTCCAGGTCCAATATGCTGTTACCACTGAAAGAAGTCATGAAGCTTCTTCTAAACATGGAAAAGGTACAAATTTGAAAAGGAAGTATTGGTAATAAGAGCAAGGAAGAAAGTAGTTTCCAGAGGTTATTTAAAAGCGACGTGCCTATGTGTGTTTGCACAGCCAGGTAAATCCTTTGCTTCGGGTCTAGCCCATCTCCTCCCCAAAAACCCATTGCCCTTCTGGTGCTTCTTACACCAACAACACTCTGCCACATCCTTTAAACCTCAGCCCCCAATGCTGAAAAAATCTCTGGGGGAATTCCCACCAGAAAACGGAGTAGGAGGGAAGGGTCTATTGAGCGGAGACTCCTCCCCCAAAGTAAGGTTCTTTGGAGCCATCAGGTAGTCCAGAGGCCTCAACGGAACGCTCCAGCTGCCACAATCCACAGGGGCCTCCAATGCTAGGCAGGAATGCCCTGAAGCAAAGGCTCGGGGTCCCGGCCTTTGTCAGGGCAACGAAATCATGAGCCTGTCAAAAGGGGTAAGCCTGTGGAAAACTAGTTACATGGGTGTAAACAAGCCTCAAAAGATTCTCCCAAGATCCTGGAAAGGGACAAGCCTAAAGTGGTGGGCCAACATTGACCACAGGTCCTGCCAAAACACCTTATGAAGACATAGTTTGGAGGAAGGGATACATTAATCGATGGAACTGTTCAGGGGAATTCATGCAAATGGGAAGAAGCAACATCTGATAGCTGCATATAACCCAGTTTGTGTATACCTACAAGGAGATTATGACCAGGAAAATCATCCGATTTCCCTGAGAGGATTCCAAATTCGAGGCCCATTATGGGACTTTTGATAAATGGACCTCACGGAGGCGTAGCAGTAATGGTTACATCAGGATATTCCCTTCCAGGCCATCAACTTGCAGATTAATACTGCAGGTGAAGGCTGTGAGAAGAATAGGCTTGGACACCGTCCTTATACTGTTGCAGCTATCTACTTCCTCCACATAATCTCACCAGAATGATTTGGAAGATCTACATTGGGTAGTGCCAATCCATCTTAGTCTTGGAGATTTCAATGGTCGGCATCACCTCTGGGGAGACACTTTGTGAAACCCCGAGAAGCGGCCTGGAGTTCTGTTCTTAAGAGTAGATGCAGTTTTTACTGGAAAAATGACACTCCCACACATTTCCAAATTTAAAAACTGGGACATTCTCCAATATAGACCTGTTAAATTGGGCTCAACCTGATTCACAGATGAATTTCACTTGGAAGGTCATGGAAGACTTACATGGAAGCGACACTTTTCAATACTTGTAGGAGGTGAATAGTATTGCAGCTAATTGGAGTGCAGAGAGGCGACTTGAACATGCGGACTGGAATCTTTTAGATCAATTAGCAGTATTTTCAAGGATCTTGTGAATGATTTCATGTGTGTCAAGATGCTGTTAATCACTTTAACATTCACAAATTCCACCTTGCAGCAGAGGCATTCCATTCCAAAAAGTAGCAGACATTACCGGTCGGACCTCCAGGGTACCATGGTGTATGTGATGAATGTCCAAAAAACAAGGAGGAAAGCTGCTTAAGCATTTGAAAACGATTGCCCCACGCAATGTAACCTGATCCATTACAAAAAAGACTCAAGCCAAGGCCAGGCGAGTGCTAAAGGGATCCCACGACGTATTAACTCTGGGACTCCCTAAGCATGGGTATGGGACAGATGCGTAGATTGCTGGAACGAGCCACATCACTGTCACCACCTGCTTGAAGAGAGGAATGGCATAATCATCACAAACAAAAAAGATGTTGCTAAGAGCTAGCTAAATCCAGGCGAGATCTCCTCTGGAGCATCTTACACTGCCCGATTCTCCACTCTTAATGCTGAACAGAATGACATCCTAGTGTCGTTCTTCCAAGTATGACTGCAGCAGAACTTCCCTACAACTTGCCATTTTTGCACAAGGAGATGTACTCTGCTTTTGCAGCTCTGCGTAAGAATGCCCCAGGAAGTGACGATATTCCATACCAAAATGATATCTCACTTACCGGAGAGCTCCCAGGAAGTCATGTTGGCCCTATTCAATAGGAGCTATAGGGAGGGAAACAGGCCATCCACATGGGCAAGAGGCTATCATTCCTGGCCCTAATACCGGTAAGGATGCTTTCCACACCAGGAAATTACAAACCAATTCTCTCACCAGCTGCATCTGCAAGTGATGGAGGAAAGGTTAAATTTTCAGTGACTATGGCTGCTAGAAAAGGAAATGGAGGAAACTGCTCTACAGAATGCCTTCCGCACAGCAACCATCGCATGTTAGCAGTCTCTTTGACCTAGAAAAAGACTTACGATACTACTTGGAAAAACATGGCAATTATTGAAGCCTGTATGACATTGCTTCCGCTAACAGGAAGTTTAGAGTGGGTGGGAAAAACGTTTCTCTTAAACCTGGAAGATAAGCTAGAAGGGGTCCCACAAGGGAAGGTTTAAGTGGACCCTATTTAAATGACATGTAAACGGTTGTCCAAAGTGCTGTCTAATGTAATCTGTACGGGGATGACTTTCCACTGTAAGGCTCAGGGAAAGTTACAGGAGTGCAAGAACACATGCAGGCTGCGCTGAATAAATCAGGTTGTACAGTGGGCAACATATGGGTTAAAATTTTCCCCAAGTAAGACCATGGCCCATCACATTCCACAAACGGAGGAAAAAATTCCATCCTTCCCTCTATTTAGGAGCAAACACACTGCAATTTGTCCAAGAGGTGAAGTTACTTGGGTCTAATTTTGACCTAGGCTTACTGGGTGCCCTCACATCAAGCAGTTAAAAGTGAAAGACTACAAAAGCGCGTAGTATATGCGAGTTCTTCACATATATCTTGGGGTGCAGGGACGCACAACGCTTCTGCGGCTTACGAGCACTTATTCGTAGTAAGCTTGATTAATGGAGGTAAGGCTTATCATCTGCAACTCCCACTGTTCTCCGGATGTTGGACTCAATTTCATAATGAAGCTTCTCAGAAGTGTACAGGGGTTTCTGTGGAGCCCTGTATGCTGAGATGGAGATACCACCTCTTTCATTACCACGGACTACAGTGACCTGATTTAATTACATGAGACTACAAAGATTACGGAGGATCTCCGACATCCAGGATGTTTTCAAACCCCCTTGAGGATAGTCAATTCCTGTGGTAGAGGAATGAGGAATCTGTGGAAGATCTTAAATTTAAGTCTCATAAGGCTCATGGCCTGTTGGGAATTACCAATTGGTTAATCAAGACGGAGATGGATCTGGTATCGGAATTGGAAAAGGGGATAGATGCAAAGTAGAAAGTCAGAGAGAGATTTCTTCAGCACATTTATAAGTACCAAGGGATCAGGAT
>NC_051390.1:31278245-31288245 GCF_015228065.2 Penaeus monodon
ATTTATATATTATACATATGTATGCATATATATATATATATATATATATATGTATATATATATACACGTGTGTGTACGTGCATTCATACACGTACGCATCGTATGAGCCTGTATGTGTGTGTGTGTGTCTGTGTTGTGTGTGTGTGTGTGTGTGTGTGTGTGTGTGTGTGTGTGTGTGTGTGTGTGTGCATTCATGCACACATGTGCAACAAGCACGCACACATGCAAATAAAGGCTATGGGAGTTCAACCTATACAAAACAATCCACTGCCTTGTGGCATCTTGAAAATGACAAGGCTTCGGGAGTCAACCCTGAGGATAAATCTGGAGCCGGAGTCCCTGAGGCAGTTCGTTGTCACATGCGACCTCGTTCTGGCAACTCCTGCGACACCGCTGGTACCAAACCATATTGGTCTATGCCGTTCCTTTGGATCCCAATCCATCAGCTGTGTGGAGAGAGGAAGCATGCTTCATGGGTAACCCAGGAATTAACTCTACCTATACGGGAGTGGGTAGAGACAATAATGCCATAGTTGACATCGACTGAAGGTGGCAACCAATATATACATATATGTGAGTGACAAGTGAGGCTGGGAGCAACGCTGTCCCCAGATGTGAGCGAGAAGAGAGATGGACTTGGACGGGTCAATGAAAGGGGTCTTAGCTTGCTGGTTAAAGCCTGATATGAGACCTTCCCAAGAGACTCCCGTGTCCCCAGGTCAAGGACTAGGTGATTGAGCTTGATCCCGTGTGGCTTGGTCTGTCTGCCGTGTCTCTCCCCTCTGTCAGATTTGTGAAGATCTAGCTTAGCCTGGGTCTTTCATACATATGGCCCGGCCTGTGTCAGCTATTTATGGCTCTCTCATTTCATTCTCTAACACTCTATGCTTACCTTTTTGGTGGGATTGCCAGCAGGCGCTCCTGCTACCATGATGTAAGCATGTGGTATAATGTCTTCACCAGCCCGGCGGCTGTTGTGGTCGGACCATGTCTCAGATATTGTGTTCACAATTCTGTAAATAACGTACCAGCGTGGCGTTCGGCTCGCCACAGTGCATGCAACACCTGTCTAATGGTCATGTCTGTATGATTGCATTCACAATTGGTACACCTAGTGGATCTGTGAAGAAGACTTCGGGATTCTATATTGATTGCTTCAAGAGAGCGTGCCAGTGGCTCATAGCCTGTGGCGTCTGAGTACCATCTGGCCGAGGGGGAGGATCTTATTTTCTCTCTGTAAAGCTGCAGGAGGAAGGCACGAGCTGTGGCATTACACTTCTGCTTAAAGATTTTTCAGCTCGGTTTATATTATGTAATTGGGGGCACACCTTGCAAAGTCAGCTGTCTGTCGCAAGGCTCATTCCCTCTGATGCATTGTGCATAGGGACCCAGTTTATGATTATCTCTACCCTGAGCAAGAAACCCTCTGTGCTATGGTAAGCCAGTGGCCTGGCTTGCTGATACTCTGTACAGCCTGAGGGGGGCCCCACAGCCAGGTGAATCTCAACTGCAAGAGATTCAAAATCTTCACCACAGTGCAGTGCATCGAAATTGCAGAGCAAGGATTGTGGCTCTGACCAGGGTGATCAAGCTTTCTTTGCCAGCTGAGCTTGGCAGCATGAAAGAATGATACCCGGAAAAGCAATAGACCCCTATTAATGTTTCATGGAGCATCACAATGTCAATGGTCCTGATCACACGAGCATGGAGGATGGGCATTCTTTCTATTAAAGCCAGAGATGTTCCACTGTGTATGCTTAGATTGTGTGTCAGTGTTACTTGGTGATGGTACATCAGAGACGTCTTGAATTGGATTCGAAAACTGTTACATCAGAGTTGACAACTCATTGAGGAAGTCTTCTCTGGTTGAGGAACTTCATCTGGGTTTTGGCTGTTGTCAGGCTGACCTTGGGTCCACTGGGAGGTGGAAAGCCTTATGGTAAGATCTGAGTTTTGTGACTTTGGCTTTTCTCTCACTTCAGGCTTTGTCTGTGTGTCTTTTCTCTTGCTGACTTTACATGAACGTAAGGTGAGTTTCTTTGGCACTGGCTGCGAAGATTCAAGCCGTTTTTGGCTATTCCTGTGAGGGTTGGAGTGAGGAGGGGGTCTCGTTCCTGCAGTGAGGATGGGCTGCTTTGGCTCTGTTCAGCTTCCTCCCTTCAGGATGCAACAGTCTGGGTCATTACTCGCAAGGCGACCGTGACTGCCTTCTCCGCCTCCTCACCGATCTCACAAAGCGTTACTATTGCAGTGAACTACAGCAGCAACAGGAGAGTCACATTTCCTCGTCAAAGAGAGATTACATCTTTTTTTTTTGGGGGGGGGCTTTTGCAGTACTATTGAACTGTATTACTGTGGTTCTTTTTCTACACTTTTGAAATGGTCAGAAAATCCTTTTATGGAGATATCCTTTTTTTTTTTTTAAAAAAGGGGGGAGGAGAAAAAATAAATATTACATTTTTAAAAAAGTAAAAAGATTACAAAATTATTATTATTATTATCGTCTTATTTTTTTTATTTTACAAAATTTTATTTTAATATTTTCTTTTGGCATAGGGGGCTTGCTAGGGGATTTGGGGGAGGTGGGAAAAACTAAATATTTATGTTTCATATTTTTTTTGCATTCCCCCCGGGGGTAGTAAGCCCAAAAGGGGGCGCTCTCATTAGGGGACCGTCCCAAAAGGGGGGGGGTAAAAAAAAGCTTTAAATCAAAACCCTTATCGTTTTTCAATTTGGTTAGTTTTTTAAAAACCCTTTTTTTTAAAATTGCCAAAAAGGGGCCCCCCCCCCCTAAAAAAAAACATAACTCGCTTTGGTTTGTCCCACATTTTGGTTTTTTGAATAAAAAAAAAAAAAAGCTTTTTTTTTTTCAAAAAATCCAAAGGATTATCGGGGGGCTTTTTTTTGAAATTTGGCTTATTTTTCCAAAAAAAAAAAATTTTTTTTTTTTTTTTTCAAAAAAAAAAAAAAAAAAACCAAAAAAAAAAAAAAAAAAAAAAAAAAGAAAAAAAAAAAAAAAAATAAAAAAAAAAAAAAAAAAAAAAAAATTTTTTTAAACCAACCAAAAAAAAAAAAAAAAAAAAAAAAAAAAAAAAAAAAAAAAACCCAAAGAAAAAACTGAGTACCCCTAAAAATTTGGGAAAAATCGAAGGGTTGGGTTCCTTCCGGGGCCCATAACGTTGCTCTGGGGGCTCACACCACTTGTATTAGTGTTTTCATGCTTACATGTGTTTACATTAAAAAATCTTGTTGGATGTACATGTCCCATGTGTACACAGTGTGTAAATACGTACCTGTGTACGGGTGTTTTTGTAATATATTGTATGTGTATGCGACATGTGCTGGTGTCTCTAATGGTATTTAAATATATACTTTGTACTTTGTACATTTTGGCACTTTCTTCTAAAATTGGCCACGTGAAACACTGAATTCATATGGTGTGGTGGTTTTTTGAATGTCTACACGTGTGTAAATTTTTGAAAAAGGTATGATTGTATGTTACATTTTAATAATGTGTATCCATACTTACGCTGTCCGTTTGCATTCGCGTATGTTTTGTAGGCCTACTATATATATAGCCTATATATATTTTTATGTACTGTTTAGTTTTTTTTTTATGTTATAGTAATAATCGTGATATTTTATTTTTTTGTGTTTTCTTTCTTATTTGGGCTCCCAAAGAAAACATGCACATAAATATTATGTAAAAACGTTTTTCCGATCGCACTCTGGAAAAAGCCTACAAAACCCCGAGTTTCCCCAGAACGCCGTTACACCCTTGCAAAGTCGGGCCATTCTCGTTTATTTTATGGGGTATAGAACGCCTTGTTTAAAATTATAACCCAAATCTGAACTTTCATTCTGATGCCGTCGAATCGCAATATATTTCCCCCATTTTTGAAAAAAAAATCAATTTTTTTTCTTTTTTCCCTTTATTTATTTTCATTTTCCTTCATTTTTTTATCATAAAAAATAAAATTGGGGGTAAACCATTATAAACGACCTCTTAGCCCCCCCTCCGTTCGTTTTCATGGTAGTTCAAAATACAATGTCTCATTCTTGCGCCCTTACGGCATATGTTCTAAGGGTGAAAGTGGCCGATCGCGATTTGGGGGGGGGTGGGGTTACCCCTTGCCCTTTATGCCTAATTTTTCCTGCCGGACCTAATAATCGGATGGGGATTCTCCTTTGTATACTACGAAAAAGTTTTAACTCATTTTCGACCTCTGCAGCCCGAAAACCCCCCCCCCCGCTCGGACGGTCCTCAAACCCTCCGCAGTTCACAGCTTCTCTTTTTTGAATTCTAATGCTCCTAGTGGCCCCCCATGGAAAAATGGGCACCTCGTACCAGCTAAACTGTGGAGGATCTCGGGGCATCAGAGGCCCCCAAACAGAGCCTGGCCCCAAACCTTGCCCGCCCCCCTCCCCCCAGATAACTCCTGGCACAAATTAATAAAAGGATATGTTTGAGGGAAGGGGGGGGTTTCCCTCCCACCGGCAGGGGGAAGTGGGCTTGGGGCCCGTTTGGGGGGGGGAAATTTGGGGGGCCCAAAAGGAACGAGAGTTTTCTCGTCCTGCCTGTGCTTTGGCAGCTGACCCCCATGAGGGCCCGTGGGGCAAAGCCCAGGGAAAACCCCCCCCGGTGGATGTTGGCCCCACGACAGCCAACCCCCTTCATTTGGAGCAGCACCTGGGGTGGCAAGGTGACGTACACCCAGGCGACTGCCGGGGTTTAAACCTCTGTCGGCTATCCGGTAGGCCTTGGAGCTCCGGCCTTTGGCAGGACGAGGGGTTTCCCTCTGCTATCGGGGGAAATTTGGAGTTTGGAGTTAGGTTGCGCCCTTTTGGAGGTGAGAAGAAGGCAATGGCCAAAAATCAGTATGGGTGGGTACCCTACTACTGGCGGCTGCAGCATGGTCTACCTCCGGAATAGCCATAGCCATCCATCTGACTTCAACCCTGGGTATTGGGTAACACCTTTTGATATGTATCAGGCATTGGACTGAAGCATCTTGGCTTCATGTCTCTTATTGCTGTGTTCCCCTACTATGTTTGCAACTCGATTAAAAAGGTCACCCTATGCCGGCAAAAATTTCCCCCTGGCGGACATTTGTTCGGGGTTTTTCTTAAATGGGGGATCCAGCTGTAAAAGCTGCTACGAGATGTCTGTCACCCCCATGGTTTGGGAACTGATCCCACAGCGGAACAGCCTTCTTTCGGGCTTTGCTGGGTGCCGAGAAAGAGGATTTCTGGCTCCTGGTCCATGCTCCAATCTGCATCACTGGACATGGATAAAGATGGGGGGGGTACAGGGGCCAATGTATCGACCAATTTTTGTCAGCACTCGATGGAGGAACCTCTAAAATGCAGGGTTACCGAGTACCAAGTTCTGTGGCACAACAGAGACTGGCATGGCTACCCACGGGCCACTTCAAAAAATCCTCTTCTCCAGTGGCCCCTCTAGGGGGTTTCACTTGGGCAGACTGAGGGAGGGGATGTGCATGTGGGTTTTTGGGTGTCTCTGATGAGTCATAGAAACTTTAAAACCTACGACCAAATTTCTCTATGGGAGTCCTTAAGTGCAAAAAACTCAAAACAGCGCAGGAGTCCCTTGGCTATGCCTGAGGCAAGGTAAATTTCATCTCCCCGGAGATTGAGGCCCTGAAGGTGTTGATGGCTTGCTGATACAACAAGACTTGTGTTGTCTTTGGGACATAGGCCAACACTGCTGAGAAGGGGCAGGAAAAGTTCTCAGGATCTTGCTGAGGAGATTGAAGACCATTTCAGGTAAAGACCTTCCCCTTCCTACCAACCCTGAGAAAGCGAACTCGCAATGACTGAGCGCTCATGGTGGACAGATCATCTCAATCATGTTGGGGTTCGTGACATTGGGGTGAAATTTTTGAGCAGCTGTATCAGGTAACCCCCCAACGTTGCTTGACAAATGGTATCAATAACCCTGCCCAAACCCACCCCTCTGGGAACCCTTATCCTATGGAGGTTGGGAAAGGGGATTTCCAAGCTGAAGGTGGGAAAGCCGGCAGGTATATGTGATATCCCTGCTGAACTTCTAAGGCTGGGGGTGAACCTATAGGCACGGGGCTTGCATGTAGTGGTTGACTGCCATCTGGCAGTCTGGTTCCATTCCCCCTGACCCATTGAGGGGCATGGTTATCCCTCTCTGGAAGGCGAAAGGGGATCATTGAGGACTGTAGTAACTACCGTGGCATTACACTGCTACCCCCCTAACGGAAGCCACCTTGCCGCGGTGGGGAGGCTTGAGGTCCCAATGATCTGGTGAGCCAGACCAGAAGAGCTACCCATACTGGAGGGGTCACCAGTGAGGATTTGACAAATGGCTCCCTGGTGCACCAGGCCTATGAAAGGGGATGGTGCACCCACCTCTAGTTCATTCCATCTTGGACCAGGAGAACTCTCCCACGTGTGTTTGCCGTGTGTGGCATCCCGTATTACCAGGAGACAGGAGTCCTGGAGGTTGAGCGATGCTGCCCTGCAGCTAGTGACACACCTCTTTGGTCCTTTATTCTGGTTAGATGGGTGGCTTGATCAAGGCCCGGTCAAGTCAATCAGCTGGTCAATATTGGCTAGGGTCAAGCAAGCATTGTTCAGTTGTTAGCGTATAGGTCCGCGACTGCCATCAGTACTGTAATAGTGGCTGCGTATATTTCCTCATTACCCCTGTGGCTGTTGGAGATTTAGAGCCCCAACTTATAGCTTCCCCTCGTTGGACTCCATGGTGAGTGGGAGGGTGAGGAAATGAAGAATTCTAATTTGTATGAGTTCTAAAAATTTACAATGATCTAGCTCTCTCCCTGATGACCTATGCAATCCCCCGACTATTCCCTCTGGAACATCACATGTCACTTTGGAACCTTTCCAGCTTCCAAAGGGCAAGAATGGGAATCGTAATGGTTCCTGGCTCCCAAACCAGGTAGAAGGGGAAAATCCTCCTCAATCCACTAAGGAATCTTACCTGATAAATATGAAAGTATTTCATACTGTAAGTACCTAGTAATGAAGACCATTGATGGTGTATCAATCATGGATCTTGATATTTTTAAAGTACATCGGAAAATAGTTGAAGTATGTCAACATGATCCTCGCATCACCCCACAGTGAGATGGTATCCTAACAGTTGAGGTTTCGTCACCAGATGAGAGTGACTGTCTGCGTGCGATATGCGACATCACTGTGGCTCAATTTTCATGTTCTCCTCACAAAACCCTCAATCAGTGTAAAGGAATTGTCTTTTTCCCGAGGCCTGATGAGGTATTCTGAGGAGAAACTGTTAGAGGAACTAGAGAATTTTAATGTAGTGGCAGTAAAACGTTTCAAGAAGAAAGTTGATGGTTTGGAACAGTTGACGCCAGCTCTCCTTCTAACTTTTAACACCTTAGTCCTTCCAGAATCAGTTAAGTTGCATGGTACCACCTAAAGGGTTTAAAGCCATATGTGCCAAACCCTATGCGGTGCTTCCACTGCCAGGGTTATGGGCATGGAGCCAATTCTTGCCATTTTAAGGGAAATGGACAACCAAGAGTATGTGTAAAGTGTGGTACAACAGGTCATCAAGGAGATGACAACTGTCCAGGTCCAATATGCTGTTACCACTGCAAAGAAGCTCATGAAGCTTCTTCTAAACAATGGAAAAGGTACAAATTTGAAAAGGAAGTATTGGTAATAAGGAGCAAGGAGAAAGTTAGTTTTCCAGAGGTAAAGCAACGTGCCCATGTGCTGTTTGCACAGCCAGGTAAATCCTTTGCTTCGGTTCTAGCCCATCCTCCTTCCCAACAACCCATGCCCTCTGGTGCTTCTTACACCACACACTCTGCCACATCCTTTAAACCTCAGCCCCCAATTGCTGAAACTGCCTCTGGTGAATTCCACCAGAAACGGAGTAGGAATGAAGGGTCTATTGAGGAGACTCCTCCTCCCAAAGTAAGGTCTTTGGAGCCATCAGGTAAGGCTCCAAGGCCTCAACGGTAACATGCTCCAGCTGCCATCACATCCACAGGGCCTCCACTGCTAGGCAGAATGCCCCTGAACAAAGGCTCAGGTCCGTCCTTTGCTCAGGCAAAGAAATCCTGAGCCTGTCAAAAGGAAGCCTGTGGAAACTAGTTCCATGGGTAAACAAGCCCTCAAAAGATTCTCCCAAGATCCTGGAAAGGGACAGCCTAAAAGTGTGGGGCAAACCTTGACCACAGGTCCTGCCAAACACCTTATGAAGAAATAGTTTGGAGAACTGGATACATTAATCCGATGGAACTGTCAGGGAATTCATGCAAAATGGGAAGAACTGCAACATCTGATAGCTTCATATAACCCAGTTTGTGTATACCTACAAGAGATTATGACCAGGGAAAATCATCCGATTTCCCTGAGAGGATTCCAAATTCGAGCCCATTATGGGACTTTTGATAATGGACCTCACGGAGGAGTAGCAGTACTGGTACATCAGGATATTCCCTTCCAGGCCATCCACTTGCAGATAATACTGCAGTGAAGGCTGTGAGAATAGGCTTGACACGTCCTTATACTGTTGCATCTATCTACCTTCCTCCACATAATCTCAACAGATGATTTGGAAGATCTACTTGGGTAGTTGCCACATCCATTCTTAGTCTTGGGAGATTTCAATGGTCGGCATCACCTCTGGGGAGACACTTTGTGCAACCCTCGAGGAAGGGCCTTGGAGTTCTTGTTCTTAAGAGTAGATGCAGTTTTACTGAAAAATGACACTCCCACACATTTCCAAATTTAAACTGGGACATTCTCCAATATAGACCTGTAAATTGGCTCACCTGATTCACAGATGAATTTCACTTGGAAGGTCATGGAAGACTTACATGGAAGCGACCACTTTTCAATACTTTTGTAGGAGGTGAATAGTATTGCAGCTAATGGAGTGCAGAGATGGCGACTTGAACATGCGGACTGGAATCTTTTTAGATCAATAGCAGTATTTCAAGGATCTGTGAATGATTTCCAGTGTGTTCAAGATGCTGTTAATCACTTTACATCACAAATTCACCTTGCAGCAGAAGCATCCATTCCAAAAAGTAGCAGACATTACCGTCGACCTCCGGTACCATGGTGGTCTGATGAATGCCAACAAGGAAAGCTGCATTAAGGCATTTGAAACGATGCCCCAGCAATGTAACCTTGATCCATTACAAAAAGACTCAAGCCAAGGCCAGGCGAGTGCTAAAGGGATCCCAGACGTATTAACTCTGGGACTCCCTAAGCATGGGTATGGGACAAGATGCGTAAGATTGCTGGAAAGAGCACATCACTGTCACCACCTGCTTTGAAGAGAGATGGCATAATCATCACAACCAAAAGATGTTGCTAATGAGCTAGCTAAATCCATGGCAGAGATCTCCTCTGGAGCATCTTACACTGCCCGATTCTCCACTCTTAATGCTGAACAGGAATGACACCCAGTGTCGTTCTCCAGTAGGACTGCAGCAGAACTTCCATACAACTTGCCATTTTTGCACAAGGAGATGGACTCTGCTTTGCAGCTCTGCCGTAAGACTGCCCCAGGAAGTGACGATATTCCATACCAAATGATATCTCACTTACCGGAGAGCTCCCAGAGTTCCTGTTGGACCTATTCAATAGGAGCTATAGGGAGGGAACAGTGCCATCCACATGGAAAGAGGCTATCATTCCTGTCCCTAAACCTGGTAAGGATGCTTCCACACCAGGAAATTACAAACCAATTTCTCTCACCAGCTGCATCTGCAAGCTGATGGAGGAAATGGTAAATTTCAGGTTGACATGGCTGCTAGAAAAGGAAATGGATGGAAACTGCTATACAGAATTCCTTCGCACAGCAACATCGCATGTTAGCAGTCTTCTTTGACCTAGAAAAGACTTACGATACTACTTGGAAACATGGCATATTATTGAAGCTGTATGACATTGCTTCCTTGCTAAAAGGAAGTTTAGAGTTTGGTGGGAAACAGTTTGCCTA
>NC_051390.1:31310423-31325423 GCF_015228065.2 Penaeus monodon
AATATATATATTAATATAATATATATATATAAAAATATATAATATACAACCAAAACCAACGCAGTACGGTATCGAAAGAAAAAAAATCCACAGTATAAATAAAATAATTCGTGATTTTCCCAATTTTTCACGAGTTCCTTTTCAGGCCTAAAAAACGAAATGGATCCATTTCATCCTTTGGGTTCATTAGTCTCAAAAAGGGGAACTCACCCTTGTTTTCATTTCTATGTGGCTGTTTTCCTTTCATAAAAGATAAATAAAAAATAATAAATTATATATATATAAGCACACTATATCATCAACTTTATCTATTAATATTAAAATATATATTTATATATATATATATTATATATATATATATATATATTATATATTATACATACATACATAAAATACACACACACACCACCCACACACACACAAAAACCACATTATATATATATATATAAAATTTTATATATTATATATATATTATATTATATATTAAATTTTATCATATATTATTTTATTATAATATATATATATATACTATCATATATTATTTTATTATATAAAATATTATAATTATATTAAAAATAAAATTTTATTATTATATATTATATATATTATATAATAAAAATTTTTAAAATATTTATATTTTTGTTTTGTGGTGTGGTGTGTGGTGTGTGTGTGTGTGTGGGTGGTTGTGGGTGTGTGTGTGTTGTGTTAAAATATATATAAATATATATATATAATATATATATATATATATTGTAATTTTTATATTATTATATATATTATATTATATATATATAATATATATATATATATATGATGTGTGTGTGCGCACACACACACACCACCATTTGCATTAGCATTTCCTCCTGCCCAAAGTTCTCAGTGACGCTGACCCCGTCCCCGTTCTCACCCCCCCTCCCAGCCCCAAACTAGCTGCCCCTCTTCTGGCTTGTCCTGCCCGGGGCCGGGGGCCGGGCACCATGGGAGAAAATTATTTTCTGTTTATGATTCATGCTCGGGTATTACCTGAAAAAATCAAGCGAAAGCTGTTTTTTCTTCCTTTTTTTCCCATACTAAAAAAGAAACAAAAAACAAGGCTGCGCACTAAAAAAAAAAAAAAAAAAAAGACGAATAAGAAAAAGAAAAGAAGAAAAAAAATATATTCATATGACTAAAGTTTTGCATACCCGACGGTATATGGCATTGGACGGGAAAAGGGTAATCTCTTTTTGCTGCTTACTTACACAACCCACACACACCGTATATACACACACACAAACCACCGTGATATATATATATATATTATTATATATATATAATAATTAAATAATATATATATTAATATATATTATATATAATTTAAAACGTGTGTGTGTGTGTGTGTAATAACAGAAAAAAGAGATTTAGCCATTCTCAGCCAACTGCCTATATATATATATATATACTATATTTTAATATATATATATATATATTATAATAATTTTAAAAATATATATATAATTTAATGTACACCCCAACACACCACACCACCACCACACAACACACACACACACACACACACACACACCCACACATAATGTATATATAGATTTATATATATATATATAATATAATAATAATATTAATGGGGGGGTGGTTCACGCGAAAGGGTGATTGAAGCTGGTGCGGTACCTAATAGTTTTTTATGCTTGCAATTTTCTCGCTTGCGTTTCCCCTACTGGTAGCTCAGTGCAAAAAAAGGGAAAAGGGTCCCTCCCCGGTCACACCCTCCCCATCATCAAGTTTCTGCAGTGCCCCCTCGGGGGCCACCCATGGGTCACGGGCCCCTTTTCAGTCCCGGGCTAACTGTGGGGGATCTGGGAGCAGCAGGGGGCCCCAGAGGTACAGAGCTATGGACCTCTGGCGTTGGACAGCTCTGGCTCCGTACCAACTCCTGTCCCCTAGCCCCCTTTGGGGGAAAAAGGGCGGCTCAGGGGAGGTGGGCCTTTCCGCTTCCTCCCCCCAGAATGACCCCCCGGAAAACATCAAAAAAATGGTATGCTGGGGGGAGGGGATTTTTCCCCCTCCCCCGGGAAAGCAAGGGGGGCTGTGGGCCCTGCTGGGAGGACAAATTTCGGGCACAGGATTGGGAAAAAGTTACTCGTTCCATCTAAGCTTGTGGGAAACCCCTGGGGAAACCCCCAAGGTGGGGGGGGGTCCCACACCTGCCGCCCCCCCTTTTTTTGGGGTGCTTTCGGGGGGGCTGGCGGGGTGGCGTGCCCCAAAGTGCCCACCCGGGCTTAACCTCGCTGCTTTCCGGTAGGCACTTGGACCATCCCCCCTTGGGGCAGGTGAGAAATTATCTCTGCTATTGCGGGGAATTGAATCGCGGGGAGTTGGGGGTGGCTGCCCTCTCAGAATGAAAAGACCTGGTAGCGGCACGATCTGTGTGGGTGGTACCCTACTACGGGTCACCGCGCGATGGTCCCCACCTCTAGGTGTACCATAGCCATCCCACCGATTTCACCCTCGGTAGTTGGGTGACACTGGTTTATGAGCTATCATGGCACTAAACTGAAGCGGGCTTTTGGCCGTAATATTTTTTGCTGTAAACCCCCCAAACGAGTTGAAAAACGATTGAAAAAGGCACTCTATCCAAAACTCTAATCTGTGGCGACAATTGCCCCCGGCGAATATTTGCATTTTCGGGGCGACTTCAATGGGGTATCCGGCTGTGCCGAGCTGGCTATGATTTCTATTGGCCCCTATGGTTGGGGGCTGATCCCACAGCGGAAAGCCTCCTTCCCCGGCTTTGCTAGGTCCCAAAAAATGAAGATCCGGGCTCCGGGGTACCATGCCCAACCCACATCGCTGGCGTGGTACAGGGAAAATACGGTAAGGGGCCCAAGGGAATTGACACACATTCTTGTTAGCACGCGAGGGGGAGGTCCTCCAAACCGGTTTTACCGGAGTCCGAGTTCTGTGGCACTGACCGAGACTGGTTGGGCTAGCCTTTGGCTAACTTCAAAAAATCCCCGTCCCCCCCGTGGGCCCCCCTAAAGGGGTTTTACCTGGAAAAACTAGGGGAAAGGGGGATGGCCCTGGTTTTACCATGGCGTCTCCGACCGTTTCACGAACTTGACAAACCCAATGGACCCAGTCGCTCTGGGAGCTCTTTAAGCGCGTACACTCGAACGCTCAGGGTCCATTTGGGGTACGCCCAAGGGCAAGCGAATTCTATCTCCCGGGGCATTAGGGCCCCGAATGTGTCGCAAGGGCCCCGGCTGAATGGTAATCAGTCTTGCATCGCTCCATGGGGCTGAGCTCGGACACTCTGAGAAGGGGCAAAGGGAAAAGTTTCGAATCTTGCTGGGGGGTTGAAGGGCCCTTTCTTGGTAAAAGACCTTTGCCCTGCCTACCCAAACCCCGAGAAAACTGAAATCCAAGCTGAAAAGGGAAAAGCTGCAGGCATTGTGATACCCTGCTGCTGCTAAAGGCTGGGGGGGAAACCCATGGCTTGGGGCCTGCAACGTCCTGACTGCCATCTGGCGTCTGGTACCATCCCCCTACCCCTGAGGTCGTGGGCGTCCCTCTCTGGGAAAAGGAAAGGGATCGTTTGGGGTTAACAACTCCCCTGGCATTACACTGCTCAGGTTCTCGCCCACATTCTTTAAAAAGGGTCTGCACCACCTACTGAGCATCAAGATGGAAGCCTTAGGGGCCCAAGGTCTCCTGGGCCAAAACCCAAAATTCAGGATTTTGATCCCCGTAGGGGAAACTGTTCGTCGATCCTCTTGTGTGAGGACTTGAATTACGAAACCTTGTACTAGTTCATATTCTGGGCTTTTGACCAGAAGTCAATAGACGGTTGGTCTGGCAAAAAGGACCATGAACCGTCAAAAAGACGTTTGGAGATGTCCCGGGACCTATGCAGAAGGCCAAATGCATGTCTTAAAGGTCTTTATACGCCATTTTTTCTCTATGGAAAGGGAAAACCCGATGCTATCCATTCTTTGAGTCTCGTCCTTTATCCTTTTGTAACAAGTCCCTTCGCTGGATCTGGGTAAGTTGGCAGGACCCCCGTTCCAAACGGGGTTTTCACCGTGAGAATGGCAGGGGCCTTTCTTTCATAATCTGGATCACCAACTAGGATTTAAATCACCCAACTCTTTCCCGTGGCGACCCTGCCCATCAGGTTTTTTCTCTTTGCGAGACAAACCCCGGGTGGGGGGGCCTGTTTGGACACCCAGGATCATGGCTTGGGCAGCTCGAGAACCTTTGCGAGGAATTCGAGATGGGGCCTGGTCTACCGGGAAAATCCCATGAGGATCCCCCGTAGCGGGAACGAAGGGGGGATGGGCCCTGCGCCCCCCTCGACGTTTCCCCTTAATGAGATGGTGATGTTATATAACACACATATACACAGACCCATATGAATATACACACACCACACACACCACACACACACAGCACACACACATATATATATATATAAATATTAATAATATATATACCCAACACACACACACACCACACACACACACCACAATATTAATATATATTTTAAAATATATATATAATATAATATTATAATATATATTATAAACCACACACCATACACACACACACACACAACACACCACATATAATATATATTATATATAATATTATATTATATTATATATATATACACACAATTTTATAATATTTTATTTTATATATAATATATTTTTATATATATTTTTATTTTTTTAAATAACATTATATACACATTCATACACACACACAAAAAACCAAAAACACCACACACACCCACACCAAAACACACACAATATATATAATATATAATATATAAAATAATATAAAATAATACATATATATACATATAACATATACATATATATATATAATATAAATATTTTAAAATATATATTTAAAATATAATTTGACACACACAAACACACACACACACACACATACACCCCCAACCACACACCACACTATATAAATATATATATATATATTTTTATATATTTATATATATAATTAATATATATATATTTAATATTAAAATTTTAACACCACACACACACACCACAAATATATATTATATAATATATATATATTTAAATTTTATATTATTTGTATGTATATATTTTTATATAAAATATTAATATATATATATATATATTATATTAAAAATATAATATTTTACATACATACAGACCAAAACCCCACACACACACACACATACCACACAACAAAACACACAACACCATACACCACACTATATATACAAACACACCAAAAGAATTCCACCACACACACACACCCCCACACAACACACACACACCACACCACACACACACACACACCACCTCACACTGTAGTATTTGTAATATATATAATAATTTTATAATATATATATTATATATTTTTAAATATTAAAATTTTTTATATAAATTAAAAATAAATAAATTATATATATATACTATTTATAATTATAAAAATTTTTTATACATATTTTATATATATATATATATTTTTATTAATTACAATTTGCAACATCATTTTTATATATATATATTATAAATTTTATATAAAATATATTATATATATAATAATATATTTAAAAAATATGTATAAAATTTAATAAATATGTAATTTTTTTTTTTTTTAAACTTTATATTCTATTTTTATATATTTTTAATTTATATATATATTTTCATATTATATTCCCCCCTATATTATTTATATAATTTTATATTTATTTTTATATATATATATTTATATAAAACAAATAACAAACATATAATATATATATATATAATATATATTATATATTATATGATTATTATATATATATATATATAGATATATATATATATATATATATATATATATATATATATATATATAGATAGATAGATAGATAGATAGATAGATAGATATAGGTAGATATATAGATATATAGATATATAGATATATATATATATATATATTCATATATACATGTATCTATATATATACCCCTTCAATTGCCTTCTTGAGGTCGATGTAGGTTGCAAGCAACCCACGGCCGAACTCACAACTGTGTTCTATAATTACTCAAAGCACTAGAATACGGTCTAGTGTAGACTTGCCAGGAGTGAATCCAGTCTGCTCCGGTCTCTGGTGCCAGAGTATGTGGTTACGGATCCATTTCAGAAGAATGTAGGCAAAAACATTGCCTGGTATACTGAGCAGTGTAACTGATTGATTGATTATTTAAAATTATCTGCCGCGTCAACAGCTAAGGTCATTAGCAGCGAATGCCTTGTTAAATAGAAATATTAGAATATTTAAAACTATAAAATCTATCAATAATATCTTACAAATAACAATAAATATATTTAAAATCAAAGCATAAATATTATGCTCTAAGTGTATAGAATTATTGCATAAACATTATGCATGATTAGATTTTATTGAAAATATTAGGCTCTCTATATCACAATCCTCCCTCAATACATTTTTCAGTGTATATGGGGGAGACAAGTACATACGTCCTTGGTCTGTGAAAGTTGCACATCTTTCCACTACATGTGCGACCGATAATGGCTCTTGGCATCCTTCACCAAGTGCTTGACTTTTAGCCATCATCGGCCCATGAGTCAGTCTTGTGTGCCCGATTCTTAGTCTTGTTAATGGAACTTCCACTTTTCGGTTAGGGTGGATGCTGGTCACCCAACTGCCAAGGTCATCTTTAATCTCTCGCAGTTTGTTTCTGAAGGTATGCCTCCATTGTTCCTTCCATTTATCGCGAAGTTTCAGGTCGGTGTGTGGGAGAGGAAAACGAGCATCACAAGGCTGAGCGGCAGCTGCCTTGGCCTTCTAATCAGCTCGCTCATTCCCACTGATAACAACACGGCTGCACCCACACAGAGTTATCTTTTTACGTGTTGACATCAGTGCAAGCCAATCTTGAACCTCCCTTGCTACTGGATGTGATGAGTTTAAACTCTTGATTGCTTGCGAGGCACTAAGAGAGTCGGAATATATCACAATAGAATGGTTCGTATGATCTCTAGTCATCTTAACTGCTCCAAGGATGGCATGTAACTCTGCAGCGAAGATCGAGGCTGCTAGAGAAAGACTGCCAGATGCAGTCTTTCTTCTGCTCACTGCTGCAAATCCCACATAATTTTTAGACTTCAGACCATCTGTATATATTGCATCTGATCCTTGGTGCTTAGAAATGTACTGAAGAAATCTCTCTCTATCTGATCCTTGGAAATTAAAAATGGCTTGAAAAAATCCTCTTCTAAATTCTCTTTGCATCTCTCCCCCTTTCCCAAATTTCCAAACCAAAGATCCAGCTCGCCTTATTAGCCCCAATTGGGAATTCCAACAGCCAAGCCTTAGTGAGATTTAAAATTTAAAAATCTTCCAAAAGTTTCCCTCATTCCCTACCACGGATTGTTTCCTAAAGGGGGTTAAAAACCCAAATCGGGATGTGGGAAACCCCGGGAAATCCTTTGTAGCCCTCATGTTTAAAATCGGGTTTTCATGTGGCCCCCGGGTGAAATAAAGAGGGGGTTTTTCCCCCCACCTCAGCATACGGGGACCCAAAAGAAAGCCCCTGTCCCGCTTCGAGAGTTTTCTTATAAATTGAGTCCAACATCCAAACAGGGGGGTTTTGCAGTGAAAAACCTTACATCCAAAATTAAAGCTTACTACAATGGGGGCTGGGAAAAAGCCGCAAAGCTTTGTGCGGCCCTGCCCCCAAAAATAGTGTGAAAAACCCCGCAATAAAACTAACCCCCCCTTTTGTAGTTTTCACTTAAAAACTGTTTTATGTAAGGGCCCCCATGTAACCCTCGGTCAAAAATTGCCCCAAGTACTTCTTTTTCTTGGAAAAATTGCGTGTTTTTTGCTCCAAATGGGGGAAGGGAGGAATTTTCCTCGTTTGGGGAAAAATGTATGGCCTGGTCTTGGGGGGGAAAATTTGAACCCAATTTTTCCCCACTGTACAACCTGTTTTTATTGCGCCTGCAGGTTTTCTTGCCCATCCTGTAACTTCCCCGGGCATTAAAAGTGAAAAGGGTCACCCAAATTTAAGGATTACATGAGACGCACTTGGAAAAACCTTTACATTCCCTTTAAAATAGGGTCACATTTAAAACACCCCTTTGGGGGCCCCTTTCTAGCTAAATCTTCCGGTTAGAAAAACTTTTTTCCCCCCAAAACTCTAAACTTCCTGTTGCAAGGAAGAAATGTCATCCCTTCAAAAATATCCATTTTTCCAGAAAGTAGGGTAAGTCTTTTCTAGGTCAAAAAAAACTGCAAACCCCAGGGGGCCTTTTTGGCTGTCGAAGGATTCTGTATAGATTTCCATCCCTTTTCCCTTTTTTCTCAGCCTGTCAACCTAAAAATTTTACCTTTTTCCTCCCCCTTTTGGCAGAGGCGGGCTGGTGAGAAAAATTGGGTTTGGTAATTTCCTGGTTTTGAAGCACCCTTTACCGGGTTTAGGGACGGGAATGATAGCCTTTTTTCCTGTGGAGGAAACTGTTCCCTCCCTATAGCTCCTATAAAAATGGGGTCCAACGGGGAATTTCCCTGGAGCCCCCGGGTAAGTGAGATATCATTTGGTAGGGAAATTTCGTCACTTCCGGGGGCCCGTTTAGGGCAGAGTAAAAGGCGAGCCCATCTCCTTTGCAAAAATGGCAAGTTGTATGGAATTCGCGCACCCCCTCGGGAAAAAGACACGGGGTGTCTTCCTGTTCAGCATTGAGGGGAGAATCGGGCTTGTAAGATGCCCAAAAGGAGATCCCCTGCCAGGGTTTTTTAGCTAGCCCCATTACAACTCTTTTTTTTTTTGTGATTTTTATCCATCTCTTTTCAAAGCAGGTGGTGACAGTGTTTGGTGCTTTTTCCGCAATCTTACCCCTTTTTCCCAAAACCCATGTTTAGGAGCCCCCAGAGTTAAAAACCCCGGGGACCCCTTTAGCACCCCCGGGCCTTGGTTTTAGCCCTTTTTGTAATGGATTAAAGGGTTTACATTGCTGGGGCACCCTTTTTCAAATCCCTTTAAATGCGTTTTCCTTTTTGGGCATTCATCGACCCCAGGGTTTCCCGGAGCCCCGCCCGGTAAGTCTGCTATTTTTTGGAATGGATGCTTTTTCTGCCAGGTAAATTTTGGGGTGTAAAGTTTTTAACACATCTTGAACACCTGGAAATCTTTCCAGATCCTTAAAATACTGCTATTAAATCTAAAAAGATTCCAGTCCCCCATTTTTTAAGTCGCCATCTCCCGCACTCCTTTGCTGCAAAACTATTCCCCCTCCCAAAAAAAGTATTGAAAAGTGGTCGCCCTTTCCCTGTAAAATCTTCCTGACCTTCCAAGTGGAAAATTTACTGTGAATCAGGTGACCAAATTTTCAGGTCTATTTGGAGAATGTCCCAGTTTAAAATTTGGGAAAAGTGTGGGGGGTGTCTTTTTCATTAAAAATGCCTCTATCTTAAGAAAAAAACTCCCAAAGGCCCCCTTTTCCCCAGGGTTTTCCAAAGGGGCTCCCCAAGGTGGGTGCCGACCATTGAAATCTCCCAAAACTAAGAAAGGATGGGGCAACTACCCAAGTAGATTTTTCCAAATCCCTCTTTTTAGATTTTTGGAGGAAGTAATAGATTCAACAGTAAAAAGGACGTGGGCAAGCCTATTTCCACGCCCCTTTACCTGCGGGAATTTTCGCAATGGATGGCCCCCGGGAAAGGGGAAAATCCCGAGTCCATTTTGCCTCCTCCGTGAGGTCCATTATCAAAAGTCCCCTAATGGGCTCCCAAATTTTGGAAACCTCTCCCGGGAAAACGGATGATTTTTCCCCGGTCTAATCTCTTGTAGGGATACCAAACTGGGTTTTTATGAAAACTAAACAGATGTTCAGTTCTTCCCATTTTGCATGAATTCCCCCGCATTTCCCTCGGAATTTTAAAAGTATCCATTTTTTCCCAAAATATTTTCCTTTAAGGGGTTTTTTGGGAGGGCCCTTTGGCAAGGGTTTTTTTTCCCCCACTTTTAGGGGGTCCCTTTCCGGATCTTGGGGGAATCTTTTGAGGGGTTTTTACCCATGGAACTAGTTTTTCCCCAGGCTTCCCTTTTGGGCAGGCTCAGGATTTTTTTGGGCCCGGCAAAGGACGGACCCGGGGCCTTTGCTTCAAAGGGGGATTCGCCCAGCAGTGGAGGCCCCTGTTTGGGTGTGGAAGGGGAGCTGGAGCGTTTTTTCCTTTTTAAAGGGCCCCCTGGACCTTACCTGAGCTTCCAAAGACCTTACTTTGGGGGGGAGGGTCTCCTCAAAAGACCCTTCACTCCTAATCCGTTTCTGGGGGAATTCACCAAAAGGGAGTTTTTTAGCTTTGGGGGGGGGGTTTTTAAAAGGGTGTGGGAGAGTGGGGTTGGGGTAAGAAGCCCAAGGGCATGGGTTTTTTGGGAAAGGGGATGGGTAGAACCGAAACAAAGGATTTTCCTGGGTGTGCAAAAACCATGGCCCCTCGCTTTAAACCCCTTAAAATAAATTTCTCCTTGCCCCCTTTTACCAAAAACCCTTTCCCTTTTTAAATTTTAAAACCCTTTTCCCTTGTTTAAAAAAGCTTTATGAGCTTTTTTGCAGTGGTAAAAAGCATATTGGGGCCTGGACCGTTGTTCCCCTCCTTTCCCCCCCCTTTATGCCTGTTGTTACCACACTTTACACATACCTTTGGGTTTTCCATTTCCCCCTTAAAAAGGCAAGAATTTTGGGTCCATGCCCTAACCCTGGCATGGAAGCACCGCATAGGGGTTTTGGGACTATGGGTTTACCTTTAGGTGGGGACCAGCCAAATTACCGTTTCCCGGGAAAGGGCTAAGGGGTTAAAAATTAAAGGGGGAAACTGGCGTCAAAATGTTCCCAAAACCCTCAACTTTCTTCCTTTAAACGTTTTACTGCCACCCACTTAAAATTTTCTAGTTTCCTCTAAAAAGTTTTTTCCCCCAGAAAACCTCATCAAGGCCCCGGGAAAAAAACATTCCTTTTTCACTGATTGAGGGTTGTTTTGAGGAGAACATGAAATTTTACCACAGTGGGTTCCGCATATCGCACGCAGACAGTCCTCTCATCTGGGACGAAAACCCCAAATGTTAGGATAAACCCTCTCACTGTGGGGTGGATGGCCCGGGTCATGTTGACATACTTTCAACTATTTTTCCATGTCTTTAAAAATATCAAGATCCATGATTTATACCCATCAATGGTCTTTTATTACTAAAGGGACTTACAGTATGAAAAACTTTCATTTTTTATCAGGTAAGATTTCCCCTTTGTGGGTTTAGGGGGACTTTTTTCCCCCCCTTTTCCCGGGTTTTGGGGGCCCCGGAACCATTACGAAATTTCCCCTTCTTGCCCTTTGGAAGCTGGAAAAGGTTTTCCAAAAATGACATGTATTTTTCCCGAGGGAATGTCCCGGGGGGTTTCATAGGTCTCAGGGAGAGAGCAGACCTTGTAAATTTTTTAGAACCCATTCAAATTTGAAAATTTTTTCATTTTTCCCCAAACCCCCCCCACTCAAACCCTTTGGGGCCAAAGAGGGGGAAACTATAGTTGGGGGCTCTAAATCTCCCCAAAACCCCCCGGGGGAATGGAAAGGGAAAAATACGCGCCCCCTATTACAGTACTGTGGCAGTCCGGGACCTTACCTAACAACCCGAAAAATTCTTTCCCTTTACCCTAGCCATATTTGGGCCACTGATTGGCCCTTTCCCGGGCCCTTTATCAAGCCCCCCATCTAACCAGAAAAAAGGCCAAAGAGGGGTGTCACTAGCTGCGGGGAAAGCGTGTAGCATCGCTCAACTTTCCCGACTCCTTTTCCTGGTAAAACGGGATGCCAAACACGGCAAACACAAAGTGGAAGTTCTCCCTGGTCCCAAAATGGAATGACTAGAGGTGGGTGCCCATCCCCTTTCATACCTTGGTGCACCAGGGAGCCATTTTTTTCAAATCCCTCACTGGGACCCCTCCATTGGGTGCTCCCCTGGTCTGGCTCCAAAACCCGGGCTTGGGACCCAAAAACCTCCCCCCGCCCGGGAAGGTGGCTTCCGTTTTGGGGGGTTTTGCAGTGTAATGGGCCCGGGGATTTTTCTACAGTCTCAATGATCCCCTTTTTTGCCTTTTCCCAGAGGGATAACCCCTGCCCCTCAATGGGTCAGGGGGGAAAAGGAACCAGACTGCCGATGGCAGTCAACCACTACAGGCCCAAACCCCGTGGCCCAAAAGGTTTTACCCCCAAACCTTTTTGAAGTTCAGCAGGATATCACTATACCTCGGGTTTCCCCCTCTTCCTTGGAAAACGCCTTTCCCAACCTCCATTAGGATAAGAGGTTCCTCCTGATTGGGGAGGGCTCCCCGGGTTTTTTACCCTTGCATCCCAAACTAACTGGGTTTGGGGGTCTACCTTATACGCGGGTCAAAATACTCAGCCCAATGCTCACGAAAACCCCCCCTGATCTTAGATGATCTGTCCTCCAAAGACACGGGAGTCATCTCGGTTCGCTTTTTTCAGGGCTTGGTAGGCAGGTTAAAAGGGCATTTACCTAGAAAAGGTTTTTTCAACCCCCTCAGCAAATTTCCCGATGAAAATGTTCCTTGTCCCCCTTCCCCAGCAGTGTCTTTAAACTCTATGTACAAAAAACAAAACCCCCAAATCTTTTTATTGCTATTCCCGCTAAGGGCCCTAAACCCCTTCTTTTGGGGCCCCCAAACTCCGGGAGATGAAAATTTTACCTTGTCCCCCAGGGATATGCCTGGGCTTTCCCGCGCTGTTTTTAGTGTTTTGCACTTGAAGGACTCCCATAGAGAAACTTGGTCTGTCAGGTTTTCAAGTTCTATGACTCGATCAGAGACAGCCAAACCCACATGCACACTCCTCCTCCCTCAGTCTGTCCAAGTGAAACACCCTAGAGTGGCCACTGGAGAGATGAGGAGTTTTGAAGTGGACCTGTAGGGTAGCCACTGCCAGTCTACTGTTAGTGCCACAGAACTTGGTACTCCGGTAAACCCTGCAATTCTAGAGGTTCCTCCATCGAGTGCTGACAAGAATGTGGTCGATCACATTGGCCACTGTACCCATATCTTTATACCATGTCCAGTGATGCAGATTGGAGCACTGGTACCAGGAGCCAGAAATCCTCTTTCTCTGGCACCTAGCAAAGTCCCTGAGAAGAAGGCTGTTCTCGCTGCTGGGATCAGTTCCCAAGCCATGGGGGCTGACAGACATCTCGTAGCCAGCTTGATCACAGCTGGATACCACATTGAAGTCACCCAGAACAAATGTCTCGCCAGGGGCAATTGTCTGCCTTGGCATAGGGTGACTCTTTCACATCGAGTTTGCAAACATCAGTAGGAGATTACACAGCAATAAGAGACATGAAGCCAAAAGCATGCTTCAGTCTCAATGCCTTGATACACTCATCAACTGGTGTTACCTCAACTACCGAGGGTTGAAGTCAGATGGATGGCTATGGCTACTTCCTGGAGGTGATGACCATTGCTGCAGCCTGACCAGTAGTAGGTGTACCCACCCATACTGATTGTGCCATTGCCAGTTCTTCTCACCTCCAAGAGGGCAGCAACCTCAACTCCTAACTACTCCAATTCCCTCGATAGCAGAGGTAACCACTCGTCCTGCCACAAGGACCGGATGCTCCAAGTGCCTACCTGGATAGCTCGACAGAGGTTAAGCCTCTGGCAGTCGCTCTGGGTGTACGTCACCTCTGCCACCCCCACTGATGCTGCTCCAAATGAAGGGGGTTGGCTGTCTGTGGGGCCAACATCCACCTGTGGGGTTCCCTAGGGCTTTGCCCCACAGGCCTCATGGTGGGTTCATGCCTGCCAAAGCACAGGCAGGACGAGTAACTCTCGTTCCTATCCTGGGCCCCAACATTTGCCCTCCCAACGGGACCCACAGCCCACTTCACCTGCTCGGTGGGAGGGACAACACCCTTCCCTCAAACATATCCATTTATTAAGGTTGCTGCCAGTGAGTTATCTGGGGGGAGGAGGGCTGGCAAGGCTGTGGGCCATGGCTCTGTACTTCTGGGGCCTCTGATGCTCCGAGATCCTCCACAGTTTAGCCTGGTAACTGCAGGTGCCCAAGTTTCCATGGGTGGCCACTAGGAGTCACTTCAGAAGTCTCAATAACAGAGAAGCTGTGAACTGGCAGGGAGGCTTATGAGGACCGTCCCGAGCGGGAGGGGGGGGTTCGGGCTGCAGAGGTCGAAAATGAGTTATAACCATTTTCGAATATGTATACGAATGGAGAATTACCCATCCGATTATTAGGTCCGGCAGCGAAAAATTAGGCAGTCAAGCAAGGGCGTAACCCCACACCTCCCAATCGCCGATCGGCCACTTTCACCCTTATGCACATATGCCGTAAGGGCGCAAGAATGAGACATTGTATATTGACACTACCTACTGAAACTGAACGGAGGAGGCTAAGAGTGTCGTATTATAATGGATTACTCCCAATGTTATTGGTTTATGATAAAATAAATGAAGGAAAATGAAAATAAATGAAGGAAAAAGAAAACAAATCTGATTTTTTTTTTTCACATAAAATGCGGTGAATATATTGCGATATCGACGTGTACATCAGATATGCAAGTTCAGACTTCGGTTATAATTTGTAAACAATGGCGTATCTATATCCCATAAAATAAACGAGAATGGTCCGATCTTTGTCAACGGGTGATAACGGCTGCTTCTGTGGAAACTCGAGGATTGTAGGCCTATTTCACATGTAGTCGCCGATCGGATAAACTGTTCTTACATCATATATTTCATGTGCATGTGTTCATTGGAGACCGAATAAGTAAGAAAACACAAAAAAAACAATATCACGATTATTACTATATACATACAAAACAAACGTAAACAGTACATGAAATATATATATAGGCCTATATATATATGTAGGCCTACTAAAACATACGCGAATGCAAACGGACATGCGTAC
>NC_051390.1:31336155-31358655 GCF_015228065.2 Penaeus monodon
GTAATTTTGTACAAATAATTTTCCTCTCTTCAGTATGTTTGTACTCTTCTGAACTCGCTAATCCTAACAAATCCAAAGTACGCGCATGGCTCGAGGACGAGCCATGCGCGTGGCCGAGCGATGTCAACAATACGTAGAAAGACCAGATGGTACACTTCACACCTCTGTCCAGCAGCTGCTCTTCCTCCTTGAGCGAACGCAGGTCCGCCCGGCCTTCTCTTTTCCCACAGGAATACACATCCGTTCTCGAAGGGAACCGCCGTATAAAAGGACATGTTCGTAAGACAGAGGGCACTCATAGTCCTGCCACTGGAACCTCCTCTTTGAGGTGCAGGACCTGAGCTTCCTCTCTGAGCCTTTGGGTGGCTGTTTCACTGGAAAGGGAGGAAGGAAGGGTTTCAATCAACGATGCCTATCTTGCGGTGGAAGGGCATCCCCTTTGGTCTCTACCCATGTTTGTGCATTGTGAAGACAGGAGTCCTGGAGGTTGAGCGATGCAGTGCAGGAGTACACCCTGTGGCTAGTAACACGCCTCTTTGGTCCCTTTTTCCAGCAAGACAGGTGGCTTGATCGTGGCCTGATCAGGTCAAGTGGCTGGTCTCCTTCGGGAGGCTAGGGTCAAGCAGTCAATGTCGCCGTTGGCACTCACACTGATCCCGTGAGTGGCGGTACAACGGCCATTGGCTGTGTTTATCCTCTCACCATCCCTATGGCTGTTAGACATTAATTCTAATATTCAGCTTCCCCTTGTTGAACTCGGTGGTAGGTGGGGGCGTGGGAGGATGAAATGACTTCTTATTTTATGGCAAACATTCCAAAAAATCCCACCGAAAATAGAGATGATGATGACGAACTGTGCAAGGCTCTGACCACGGCAGTCACTTTGAAGCCATACATGGCTTCTAGTGGCAAGAGAAAACCCAAAGCACAGGTTGACTCTGTGAGACCTGCTGCTAAAATGGCCACAACATCAGCCAAAAACTTGTCTGTCCATGAGATTGTCTAGCAGATGGACTCTAGTGCTCGCCTTTCCAGGCCAGCAGCCAAATCAGGGAGACCTCTGAGTACCCCGCAGACGTCCTCCCTGACCGAGATGGGAGCATAAGCAGAACCAGCTGAAACAGCAACTGCTCCCCTGATTGTAGCCCAGAACTTAAGCCGAAAGGGCGGTCAGATACGACCCAGGCCGGAGACAGACTCTGAGGGAGAGTGTGGAAAGTTCAAGGTTCCCTCTAAACCTGAAGGCTTCGACAATGCTACCAATTGGTGAGAGCATTGGAGATACAATTTAAAAAATCTGGTAGTCATTCTGGGTTGCCAGAGACCAGGGCATGATTATTATGTTCAAAGACCAAGCTACTCTGAATTTCCTGCAGGAAACCAAGGAGCTTAAAGATGGGAGGCAAGTGTGTCTCTCGCCACTGAATCCCAACAATAGGAGAGTCAAGATGGTGCTACTTGGCTTCTCACTTTCATATGATGTGGATCTCATCACCTCACACCCAAACACTACCCTTGATCTGGGTAATTGGGGCACCTTCAGCCTAAGAACTTATGTGCCTGAGCCTCTTCAGTGCTTTAAGTGCCAAAGATATGGTCACCGCCAGGCTAGCTGCAAGGCCAAGCCTAAATGTTGTGTCTGTAGCAAGACACAACACCATGGTGTGCCTTTCGGCACACAAGGAAGGCCAAAGGGACACAAGAGCCAAATGTCCCAACTGTGCCAAGAGGCATCACGTCTGGATCCTGGCGTGTCCTGCCAGGAAAGAGGCGGTTCTCAGGTGACAAGAGGTCGCTAAAAAGTGACCAGACTTTGTTCCTGCTCCTCCAAGGACCCATGTCTGGGGTTAGGACAAAAGAGATTTCCCGATCTCCTATGAGGAAGGAAGCCCCTCCACAGCCGACACCGGATATATCCAATAGAAAGGAGTTTCTGACCATTTCAAAAGTGTAGAAAAAGAACCACAGGAATAAAGGTTCAAAGAGTACTGCAAAAGCCCCCCCCCAAAAAAAAAAGATGATAATCTCCTCTTTGACGAAGAAGATATGACTCTCCTGTTGACTGCTGTAGTCACTGCAATAGTAACAGCTTTGTGGAGATCGAGTGAGGAGGCGGAGAAGGCAGTCACGGTCGCCATGACAGCAATGACCCAGACTGTTGCAATCCTGAGAGGGAGGAAGCTGAACAGAGCCAAAGCAGCCCATCCTCACTGCAGGACGAGACCCCCCTCCCCACTCCAACCCTCACAGGAAGAGCCAAAACAGGCTGAATCTTCGCAGCCAGTGCCAGAAGAAACTCACCTTACTCAGGTAAAGTCAGCAAAGAGAAAAGACACACAGACAAAGCCTGAAGTGAGAAAAGCCAAAGTCACAAAACTCAGAGCTACCAAAGGCTTTCCACCTCCCAGTGGACCCAAGGATAGCCTGACAAACAGCCCAAAACCAGATGAAAGTTCCTCAACCAGAGAAGACTTCTCAATGGAGTTGTCAGACTCTGATGTAACAGGTTCTGAATCCGAATTCAAAGACGTCTCTGATGTAACCATCACCAAGTAACATCATGACACACAATCTAAGCATACTACAATGGAACATCTCTGGCTTTAATAGAAAGAATGCCATCCTCCATGCAATAGTGTGATCAAGGAACATTGACATTGTTATGCTCCAGGAAACATTAATAGAGGGGGCTGATTGCTTTTCAGGGTATCATGTCTTCATGCTGCCAAGCTCAGCTGGCAAAAGAAGCTTGATCACCCTGGTCAGAGCAACAATCCCTTGCTCTGCAATTTCTGATGCACTGCACTGTGGTGAAGATTTTGAATCTCTTGCAGTTGAGATTCACCTGGCTGGGGGCCCCCTCAGGCTGTACAGAGTATACAGCAAGCCAGGCCACTGGCTTACCATAGCACAGAGGGTTCTTGCTCAGGGTAGAAGAATAATCATAAACTGGGTCCCTAGCCACATAGGCATCAGAGGGAATGAGCTTGCTGACAGACTAGCTGACATTTGCAAGGGTGTGCCCCCAATTACCATAATCATAAAACCGAGCTGAAAAATCTTTAAGCAGAAGTGTAATGCCACAGCTCGTGCCTTCCTCCTGCAGCTTTACAGAGAGAAAATAAGATCCTCCCCCTCGGCCAGATGGTACTCAGACGCCACAGGCTATGAGCCACTGGCACCTCTCTGAAGCAATCAATAGAGATACCGAAGTCATTCTTCACAGAATCACACTAGGTTACCATTGTGAATGGCAGATCATACAGACAATTGACCATGAAGACAGGTGTTGCATGCACTGTGGCGAGCCGAACGCCACGCTGGTACGTTATTTACAGAATTGTGAACACAATATCTGAGACATGGTCCGACCACAACAGCCGCCGGGCTGGTGAAGACATTATACCACATGCTTACATCATGGTAGCAGGAGCGCCTGCTGGCAATCCCACCAAAAAGGTAAGCATAGAGTGTTAGAGAATGAAATGAGAGAGCCATAAATAGCTGACACAGGCCGGGCCATATGTATGAAAGCCCCAGGCAAAGCTAGTCTTCCAATCTACAGAGGGAGAGACACGGCGAAAAACCAAGCCCACGGTCAGTAAATCACCTAGTCCTTGACCTGGGGCCCGGGGAGTCTTTTGGGAAGGGTCTCAATCGGGTTTTAACCAGCAACTAAACCCCTTTCATTGACCCGCCCCAAGTCCTCTCTCTTCTCGCTCACTCTGGGGACAGCTTTGCCCCCCACCTACTTGTCACTCACATATTGATATTTGGTTTTCCACCTTCAGGTGTCAACTAGGGCATTTTTTCTCTACCCCCCCCCCTTAAAGGTAGATTTAAATTTTCCGGGGTTTCCCAAACATGCTTCCTCTCTCCACACAGGGGGAATTGGGGCCCAAAGGGAAACGGCTAGCCCAATAGGTTTGGTCCCCGGGGGGGTAGGAGTTGCCGAACGAGGTCCCCTGTACAACAAACGCCTCAGGGACTCCCTCCTTTTATCCTCAGGTTGACCCCGGGCCCTTGTTTTTCAAGATGCAAAAGGCATGATTGTTTTGTATAGGTTGAACCCCCATAGCCTTATTTGCTGTGTGCGGCTTGTTGCAATGTGTGCATGAATGCAACACACCACACACACCACACACACACACACCACCACACACAACACACAACACACACCACACATACGGCCTACGATGGTACGTGTATAAAATGCACGTACACAAAACGTTATATTTAAAAAACATTTTAATTATAATATTTATTTCTACATATGTTATAATAATGTATTTTTAATTATATATATATCATCATCATCACAAGGGGCTAACCCCAAGGGGGGCGCAGGGCGCATCCCCCCTTTCCTTTCCAGAGATCCCTCGAGGGATTCTCCAGTAGGCCCAGGGGCCACTCTATTCCTCCAACGGTCTCGTTTAGCTGCCCAAACCTATCTCCTGATCTCCCAAAGGTTTCCTCCCCCCAGGGTTGTTCTCGCGAGAGAAACCCTGATGGGCAGGGTCCCCAAAAGGGAGACAGCTAGGTGCCTATAAGCCTAAGATAGCGCCGGTTTAATGCAAGAAAACAGGTCCCTGCCATTTTGGGTGTCCGCCGGTTGGACACAGGGCCCCTGCCAAACTGCCCCCCAGACCGGCAAAGGGGATTTTAAAAAAAGTCATAAAGACGAGATTCCAAAACACTGGATAGCGCCAAATTTTACTTCCATAAAGCAAAAAGGCAGTTCAAGGCTTTGAAGACCGCAGCTTTGGGCCATCTGCATAGGGACCAATCTCCAAATGCTTTGTTTATCGAGTTTGGCTCCCCGTTGCCAGACCAATCCGTCTATTGACTTCTTGGTCTAAGCCCAGAGATTGGCTACGCTCCAAGGGATGTAAAACTCTTTGTAAATTTAACGTCCTCGCCGTAAGCATGGACACAGGCCCCTAAAATTTTTGAATCTTGGTCTTGGGCCGGAGACCACTAGGCTAAGGGCTTCGCCCCATGCTTTATTGCACAAGAGGGCCCCATCATGCTCCAGGGCTTAGATGGATGCACCATCGTCGGGAAAGTCAAGGTCTGGGCCCTTTTATTGCCCAATGTTACTCCACCTACTTTGGCTGTACTCTCCCATTTCTAGTCCTACCTGTTGAAAAGTGTTGGTTCAAGGGGCACAGCCTTTCCTCTCCCCGAATTTAAAAGGGAAGAAGTTTTTACGACCCCCACCACACTTACGCACTTTTAGTACCATATAAAGGGTTTCTATTAGGCCCTAAACTGTGTCAGAATTCCCCCGAGTCCCCAGGGTCTCCCCTAGCGATTCCCGTTTCAAAAAAAAACAAACGAGCCCCTTTAAGTAATGTAGGATGCAAGCAACCCCAAACAAAATAAAAAAACTCACGACGGCGTTCCCCAAATTTCTTTTAAGCCTAGTATATGTCTATCGGGACTTGCCGGAGTAAATCCGACTGCTCTGGTCTCTGATGCCCCAGTAGGGGTTGCGGATCCTTTCAGAAGAATGTGGGGGAGCCTAGCTTTTATGGTGAGCAGTGTAATGCCCCGGTATTTTTACAAACCAACGATCCCCTTTCCCCTTCCAGAGAGGGGTAACTGCGCCCCTCAGCAGGTCAGGGGAATGGTACCGGGGCTGCCCGATACATCAGGGTTGATGGGAGGCCCCAACCTTTGCAGTTTAGCAGGGGTATCAATTGCCTGCAGCTTTCCCACTCTTCAGCTTGGAAAACGCAAAATTTCTGTTAGGGTAGGAGGGTCCTCGCTGGTGGGGGGGCACTGTGCTCGCTTGATCCAAGCTAATTTGGGGGGGTCTACCCGTACAACTGCTCAAATACTCAGCCCAAAGTTTCCGAAAGCCAAATGATATAATATTAATACTATTATATATGCATTATATATATATATTATATAATTATATATATATATAACTGTATTATAATTAATAATATATGTATATGTATATATTAATTCATATAAATTATATATATATATATAAAAATTATAATATTATTATAAAATATATTATATATTAGAAGAGAGAGAGAAGAGAGAGAGAAGAGAGAGAGAGGGGGATATTATATGTAATATAAAATGTATATATATATATATATTATATATAAATTTTATTATATAATATATATATATTTTATATATATATAATATAATAATATATTTACTACACACCCATAAATATGTATATACCCCACACACACACACACACATATATTGCATAGTTATATTTATATATTATATATATATATATTATATATATATATATATTATTATACTAATAATATATATTTTAAATACACATACATATTTATTTACACATACACACACACTACATATAATACACACACACCACACATACATAATACATTTTATAATAATATATTATTTCTATATATATATTATATATATATTATATATAATTATATACAACACAAACCAACCAGAAACGGTATCAAAAAGAAATAAAATCCACAGTTGAAAAAAAAAAATTGTGACGTTTCCAATTTTTAAACGAGCCTCTCAGGCGACTAAAAAATAAAATGGATCCATTTCACCCCATTTCGATTCATTATCGCTGAAGGGGAAACCCGCCTTGTTTTCATTTCTTAATTGGCTGTTTTCCATTTCTATAAAGATAAAAAAATAAAAAAAAATAATATATTTAAGCACACTTTTCTATCAACTATCTACTATAAAATATATATATATATTTTATATAATATATAATATTTTAATATATATTATATATATTATATTATATTCATAATACTAAAAGTACCACACACACACAACACACCCCAAACACACACACACAATATTAATATATATAAATTATTTTTATATATATATATATAAAATTAATATGATATTAACATTATAAAATTATATAATATATATATATAAAATTACATTAATATTAATTTATATATATATAAAATATATATATATATAAATAAAATAAAATATATTATATTTAATTTTAATATTATATATATATAATTATTAATATTATTTCATGTGTGTGGTGTTTTGTGGTGTGTGTTGTGTGGTGTGTGTGTGTGTGGGTGTGGTTGTGTGTGGGGTGTATTATTAATATATATATATATATATATAATATAATAATAATATTTTTAATATATATATTATTATAATATATATATTATATATATATAAAATTTAATTTTATATGAGTTGTGTGTGCGACACACCACACAACACACATTTGCATTTGTTTTTCGCTTCCTGCCCAAGTTCATCAGTACGCCTGCCCCGTAGCCGTTCTCACCCCCCCTCCGAAGCTCCCAAAACTAGCTGCGCCTTTTCGGTTTGCCCTCCCCGAGGCCGTGGCCGGCACAGGGAAATATATATTTTTTTTATAATTCTGCTCTGGGATTACCTAAAAAATCAAAGCAAGAGCTTTTTTATTTTTCCTTTATTTTCCCTACTAGAAAAAACGAAAAAAAGGATGCGCATGACAAAAAAAAAAAAAAAAAAAAATCGAATAAGAAAAAAGGGAAAAAGAAAAAAAAATTAATCCATTGACGTAAAAGTCTTGCATACCCCACAGGTATATAGGCAGTTGACTGAATGGTAAATCTCTTTTGCTGCTTTCTACACACACACACACACACACCGTATAACACCCCAACACCACACACGCGGTTTTTATATAATATATAAATTTTTAAAATATTATATATATATATATATATTATATTATATATATATTATTTATAATATTTAACGGTGTGTGTGTGTGTGTAATAAGCACAAAAAAAATTTAGCCATTCCATCCAATGCCTATTTATATATATATACATATAATTATATTTTATTATATATATAAAATTAAAAAAAAAATTTTAAATATTATTATATATATATTACCACCCACCCACACACACACACACCCAAAAACACAAAACACACACACCCACACCACACCCCACACACATATTGTATATATATATTTTATATATTATATTATATATATATTTAATGGGGGGTGGTTCACGCGAAAGGTGTGTGAAGCGATGGGCGGTAGCCTAATAGTGTTAATGCTTGCATACCTTCTCCTTGCAGCTTCCACTACTGGCTAGCTCAGTGCGAAAAAGGGAGCAGGTCACCTGCCGGGTCACAGCCTCTCCTCTAAAGATTCTGCAGGCCTCTCGTGGCCCCCCTGGGTCACTGGGCCCCTTGCAGTCCCAGGCTAACTGTGGGGGATCTGGGCAGCGGGAGGCCCAGGGGTACAGGCTATGGACCTCTGGCGTGTGGACATGTTTGGCTCCGTACCAACCCTTCCCCACACCGGGGGTAGGGGCGGCTCAGGGGGGGGTGGGCCTTTCAGTCTTCCTCCCCCCAGAATGCCCCCCGGAAACATTTTAAAATAAAGGTTGTTTGGGGGGGGGGATGTTGTCCCCCCCAAACCCGGGCAAGAAAGGGGGGTTTGGGGGTCCTGCTGGGGGGGCAAATTTCGGGGCACAGGATTGGAACAAGAGTTCCCGTTCCATCATGAAGTTGTGGGGGGAAAACCCTCGGGAACCCCCCGAGGTGGGGGGGGTCCCACAGCCCCGCCGCCCCCTTTTTTTGAGGTGCGTCGGGGGGTGGCAGAGGGGCGGAAAGGGGAAAAGGGGGGGGGGGGGGTTGGGGGGGGAAGGGGGGGGGGGGGGGGGGTTTGGGGGGGGGGGGGGGGGGGGGGGGATGAAACAAATTTTCTCTGGCTATTGCGGGATTTATCGCCTGGGATTGAGGGGGCTGCCCCTCAGAAATGGGAAAACTGGAGCGGCACGATCTTGTGGGTGGGTACACCTACTACTGGCAGGCCCCAGCGGGTCACCACCCCTAGGGACCATACCATCTCCACCGCTTTACCCCCGGAGTTGGGGGACATGGGTTTATGACGTATCATGGCACGAGACGAAGCATGCTTTTTTGGGCCCTATATATATTTTTTTGGGATACGCCCCTAAAATGATGTAAAAAATGATGTGAAAAGGGACTCTATGCCCAAAATCTAATCGTGGCAGACAATTGCCCCCGGCGAGATATTTGCATTTTTCTAGGCGACTTCAATGCGGGTATCCGGCTGTGACCTGAGCTGGCTATGAGATTCCTATTGCCCCTATGGTTCGGGAGCTGTCCCAGCATCGAGAATAGCCTCCTTCTCCAAGGACTTTGCTATGTCCCCAAAATGAAGATCTCTGGCTCCTGGGACCAGTGCTCCACCCACATCCGCTGGACGTGGGTACAGCAATACATGTACAGTGGCCAGGAGATTGACACACATTCTTGTTAAGCACGCGATGGAGGATCCCTCCAGAACTGCATGATTTACCACGTGCCGAGTTCTGTGCACTGACCAGTAGACTTGTTGTGCTGAGCCTGTGGCTATAACTTCAAAACTCCCCGTCCCTCCAGTGGCCACCCTAAGGTTTTTTAACCTGGAAAAACTAGGGAATGGAGGAGTGTGCCCCTGGGGTTCAACCATGGCAGTCTCCGACCGTTTTCACGAAGCTTGACAACCCTAAATGGACCCCGTCGCTCTGTGGATGCTCTTCAAGCGCGTACACTCGAAGCAAGCTCAGGAGTCCATTGGCGTAACGCCCAAAGGGCAATAAGGCATAATTCTATCTCCCTGAGACATTAAGGCACTGAGGTGTCGCAAGGCCCGGCTGAATGGTATTCATGTCTTCATCCTCCATGGTTGCGTAGAGCTCGGACACGCTGAGAAGGGACAAGGAACAGTTCATCAGAATCTTGCTAGAGGGTTTGAAGGCCATTTCTTGGTAAATAACCTTCGCCATTGCTACCAAACCCTGAGAAAGCTGAACTCCACAAGCTGAAGATTGGAAAAGGCTGCAGGCATAGTGATAATCCCTGCTGACCTGCTAAGGCTGGGGGTGAACTATGGCTTTGGGGCCTGCATACAGTCCTGACTGCCATCTGCATCTGGTACCCATTCCCCCTGACCTGCTAGGGTCGTGGTCGCCCTCTCTGGAATAGGAAGGGGATCGTTTGGGATTCTAGCAACTACCCGTGACATTAACAACTGCTCAGGTTTCTCGCCCACATTCTTCTGAAATGGCTCTGCAACCACCTACTGAGGGCATCATAGACTGGAAGCCCTTAGGCCCTAGAGTTCTCCTGGACCAAGACCAAGATTCAGGGATTGGATCCTGGTTTGGGGAAGCTGTTTCATCGATCCATGCTTGTGGTGAGACATTGAAGTTACAAGAAAACCTTGGGTAGCATAGTTTCTATATCTCTCTGGGCTGTCAGACAAGAAGTCAATAGACGGATTGGTCTGGCAAACAGGAGCCATGAACTCGATCAACAGAGCGTTTGGAGATGTCGGTACCTATGCAGAAGGACCAAGCTGCATGTCTTAAGGTCCCTTGATACTGCCAGTTTTGCTCTATGGAAGTGAAACTGGATGCTATCCAGTTCTTTGAGTCTCAGTCTTGATGCCGTTTGTAACAAGTCCCCTTCGCTGGATCATGGGTGGGTACAGTTTGGGCGGACCACGTGGTCGCATGGCAGTTACAACCGTGAGAATGGCATGGACCGTTATTGCAATAATCTGGGATCACCAACTCAGGATATATGTCACCTAACTTCGTTTTCCCTTGGACGACCCTGCCATCAAGGTTATCTCTTTGCGAGACACCCAGTGTAGGAGGCCTGTGGGACGACCCAGGAGATCATAGGCTTGGGCAGCTCGACGAAGACCTGTTTGCGAGGAATTCGAGATGGGCCTGGGTCTACCGAACTCGCCATGAGGGATCCTCGTAGCTGGAAGCGAAGGAGAGATGCGGCATGCGCCCCCGTCGACGTTTACCCCTTAATGATGATGATGATGATTTATATGATTAATCACACTATACACAGACACATATGAATATACACTACACACACAGCACACACACTACACACGACCGCACACACACAGTATATTATATATATATATATATATATATATATGTATATAATATCTATATATATATCTTATACACACGACACACATACACACACATTCACACACACACACACACACATATATATATTATATAGATATATATATATATATATATCTATATGTATATATACACCATATGTATATTATATATATATTTTAGATATATATATATATATATATATTATAATAATATCGTATATTATACATATATATACATCATATACAACACACACACAACAAACACACACAACCACACACCACACACACACCCACACACACACACAACTATATATATATAGTATATATATATATATATATATATATAGTAAATCCATACATATATATACTATATTACATATCATATATGTATATATAATTATATATATATATATTATATATTATATATATATGTTACACACACGACACACACACCATCAAAACACACCTAACACACACACACACACAACCCACACATATAATTATATATATCTATATATATATAAATATATATTTATATATATATATATATATCATATATATATTTATATATATATCTATAATATCATATATATATATATTATATATATATATATGTATGAATGTCTGTCTATATGTATGTATCTATTTATTATATATATATATATATATATATATCTATATATATATATACTATTGTATATTGATATTATATATATATATTATGTATATATATGTATACAGTATATACATACATACAACAGCACCACTCCCACACGACACACACAATACACACCCATACAAACACACACACACACACATACACACACACATATAGATACCAACACACAAACAAATGACTTCGCACACACCGCCCCCAACCACCCCCCCACACACACACACACACCACACACAATCACACACCACACACACACACACACAGCACACTACTCACACATTTATGTATATCTGGAACATATATACTATATATATATATATATATAATTATATATATATAAAATATAAATATATATATATGTATATGATTATTTAAAACTCAATAATATATATATATATAATAGATATATTATAGTATATATTAGATATCATACATACTATATATAGCTATCTATAATGAATATATTAACTAGATACACATATAATCATACATACTTTATATATATATACTATCTATATATATATATATATGTATATATATAATAATATATATATATACTATATATATAATACTATCTATATCTCATTCTTCATCTATCTATATACATATAATATATACACCCACACCTATATATATATCTATAATCTATATATAGACGTATATCTCTATATAATTTCATATATATATATGATCTATATATACACACCCACATATCTATACCTATAATATATCTTCTATATATATGTATACTCATATATATATATATCTAATAATACATATATATATATATATCTCTAAATATATATATATCCTATATATTATATATATATATATATATATATATATATATATATATATATTCATATGGTATGTCATGTAGTCACATATATACCCAATTCTGTATAGCCCTATAATATATATATATTATATATTATATATGTGTATTATCTAATATATACTCTTACGTATATATATATATATATATATGTATATATAATATTTGTTGTGTGTGTGTGTGTGTGTGGTGCGTGTATATATAATATATAATAAAATATTAATAATATATAATTAATATATATATATTATATACTAGATATATCTATTAGATAAGCTAGCTAGATACGATAGATACGTGATAGGTAGATATATAATATAGTATAAGCTGTATATATATAATAATAGGATATATCATTACCTATACGTTTATATATATATATATATTATATAATATATAATATATATATGTATATCTATATATCCTACTATTTATCTATCTATCTATCTATCTATATATATATAATATATTCTCATGAGATACATTATAATATAATATATATATATACTATATATATATATAGTATATATATATATCTAGTCTATATATATTCATATATGCATGTATCTATATATATACCCCTTCAACTTGCCTTTCTTGAGGTCGATGTAGTTGCAAGCACCCACTGCCGAACTCACAACTGTGTTCTATAATTACTACAAAGCCTAGAAATACGGTTCTAGTGTAGACTTGCCAGGAGTGAATCCAGTCTGCTCCGTCTCTGGTTGCAAGAGTATGTGGTTACGGATCATTTCAGAAGAATGTAGGCAAAAACATTGCTGGTATACTGAGGCAGTGTAACTGATTGATTGTTATTTTAAAATTATCTGCCGCGTCAAACAGTAAGGTCATTAGCAGCGAATGCCTTTTTAAATAGAATATTAGACTATTTATTTAAAACTATGAAAAAATCTATCAATAATACTACAATAACAATATATATTTAAAATCAAAGCATAATATTATGTCTTCCCTACGTGTAATAGAATTATTGCATAAACATTAATGCATGATTAGAGTTTTATTGAAACATATTAGGCTCACTCTATATCACAATCCTCCCTCAATCATTTTTCAGTGTATATGGGGATACAAGTACATGTCCTTGTCTGTGAATGTTGCCTCTTTCACTACATGGTGCGACCGTTTTCGGGGCCTTGGCATCCTTCACAAAGTGCTTACTTTTGAGCCATCATCGGCCCCATGAGTCATTCATTGTGTGCCCGATTATTATCTTGTTAATGGAACTTCCACTTTTCGGTTAGGGTGGTTGCTGGTCACCCATACTTACTGCCAAGGTCATCTTTAATCTCTCGCAGTTTGTTTCTGAAAGGTGATGCCTCCATTGTTCCTTACATTTATCGCGAAGGTTTTCAGGTCGTGTGTGGGAGATAAACGAGCATCACAACGCTGAGCGGCAGCTGCCTTGGCCTTCTATCAGCTCGCTCATTCCTACTGATAACAACACGGCTGGACACCCAACACAGAGTTATCTTTTTGACGTGTTGACATCATTGCAGCCAATCTTGAACCTCCCTTGCTACTGGATGTGAATGAGTTTAAAACTCTTTGATTGCTTGGCGAGGCACTAAGAGAGTCGGCAATAATCACAATAGAATGGTTCGTATGATCTCTAGTCATCTTAACTGCTCCAGGATGGCAGTACTCTGCAGCGAAGATCGAGGCTGCTAGCGAAAGACTGCCAGTATGCGTCTTTCTTCTGCTCACTGCTGCAAATCCCACTAATTTTAGATTTCGAAACCATCTGTATGTATTGCATCTGATCTTGTACTTAGAATGTACTGAATAAATCTCTCTCTATCTGATCCTATGGTACTTAGACATGTGCTGAAGAAATCTCTCTCTGACTTCTACTTTGCATCTCTCCCCTTTCCCAATCCGACCATGTCGCCTCGCCTTTGATTAGTCCCAATTGGGGAATTCCAACAGCCAGAGCCTTAGTGAGACTTAAATTAAGACTTCCACAAGATTCCTCATTCTCCTACACAGATTGACTATCCTCAAGTGGGGTTTGAAAACCAATCTGGATTTAGGAGTATCCCGAATCCTTTGTAAGTCTCAGTATTAACTCAGGTTCATGTAGTCCCGGTGTAATGAAAGAGGGGTTCTCCACTCTCAGCATACAGGAGACTCCACAGAAAGCCCCTTACAGCTTCTGAGAGTGCTTCATTATGAATTGAGTCCCAACATCCGGAGAACAGTGGGAGTTGCAGATAATAAGCCTTACATCCTAGGCAAGCTTTCCTACGAATAATTGTCTCGGTAAGCCGCAGAGCGTTTGGCGTCTGCACCCCAAGCTAGATGTGAAAGAGACTCGCAATATACTAAGCGCTTTTGTAGTCTTCACTTATATACTGCTTGATGTGAGCACCAGTAAAGCCTCGGGTCAAAAATTAGCCCAGTATTCACCTCTTTGCAACTTGCAGTGTGGTTGCTCCTAAATAGAGGGGAAGGATGGAATTTTCCTCGTTTGTGAAATGTATGGCCATGGTCTACTTGGGGAGAAATTTGAACCATATGTTGCCCACTGTACAACCTGATTTATTGTCAGCCTGCATGTGTTCTTGCACTCTGTAAGCTTCCCCCTGTCATTCAAGTGTAAGTCATCCAACGTATAAGATTACATGAGACAGCAGCACTTGGAACAACCTTTACAATGTCCTTTAAATGGGTCAACACTTAAAACCTCCCTTGTGGGACCACCTTCCGCTGATCTTCCAGTTAGAGAACTGTTTCCCACCCAGACTCTACACTTCCTGTTAGCAAGGAAGCAATTGTTCCATACAGCTTTCAATAATTGCCATGTTTTCCAATAGTATCGTAAGTCTTATTCGAGGTCCAAGAAGACTGCTAAACATGCGATTTGCTGTGGGCAAGGAATTCTGTATAGCAGTTTCCATCCATTTCCTTTTTCTAGCAGCCATGTCAACCTGAAATTTTGACCATTTCCTCCATCAGCTTGCAGATGCCGCTGGTGAGAGAAAATGGTTTGTAATTTCCTGGTGTGTGCAAGCATCCTTACAGTGTTTAGGGACAGAATGATAGCCTCTTTCCATGTGGGATGTGCACTGTTCCCTCCCTAATACTCCTATTGAATGGTCCAACAGGACTTTCTGGAGCTCTCCGGTAAGTGATATACTCATTTGGTATTGAATATCGTCACTTCTGGGCAGTTCTTACGGCAGAAGCTGCAAAGCAGCGTCCATCTCCTTGTGCAAAAATGGCAGTGTATGGAAGTTCTGCTTCAGCCCTACTGGAGACGCCACTGGGTGTCATTACCTGTTCAGCATTAGATGAGATCGGCGTGTAACTGCTCCAAGCGATCTCTGCCATGGATTTAGCTAGCTCATGCAACTCTTTAGGGGTTGTGATGATTTATGCCATCTCTCTTCAAGCATTGTGGACATGATGTGCTCTTTCAGCAATCTTACCATCTTGTCCCATACCAATGGCTTAGGGAGTCCCAGAGTTAATAACGGTCTGGTATCCATTTAGGCCACTCGCCTGGCCTTGGCTTGAGTCTTTTTTGTAATGTCAAGGTTTACATTGCTGGGCAATAGTTTCAAATGCCTTAATGCAGCTTTCACTTGTTGGCCATTCATCAGACCACCATGTACCGGAGGTCGACGGTATGTCCTGGCTACTTTTTGGAATGGGTGCTTCTTGCTGCCCAGGGAATTTGTGATGTAAATGATTAACAGCATCTTGAACCAACTGGAAATCATTCACAGATCCTTGAAATACTGCTATTGATCTAAGAAAGATTCCGTCACGCATGTTCAAGTCGCCTCTCTGCACTCCATTAGCTGCAATACTATTCACCTCCTACAAAAGTATGCGATAAAGTGGTGCACGATGCACCATGTAATCTTCCATGACCTTCCAAGTGAAATTCATCTGTGGAATCAAGTGATTTCCAATTTACAGTCCTATATTGGAGAATGTCCCATTTAAATTTGGAAATGTGTGGGAGTGTCCATTTTTTCAGTAAAAATGCATCTAACTCTTAAGAACAAGACTCCAAGCCCTTCCCTCGAGGGTTTCACAAAGTGTCTCCCCAGAGGTATGCCGACACATTGAAATTCTCCCAACGACTAAGAATGGATGTGGACAACTACCCAAGTAGATCTTCCAATCATCGTTGAGAATTATTGTGGAGGAAGGTGATAGATGCAACTATAATAAGGACGTGTCAATCCTATTTCTCACCAAGCCTTCACCTGCAGTATTTTACATGCAAGTGGAGGCTGGAGGAATTCCTGATTCCTACTGGTCTACTCCTCCGTGAGGTCCATTATCAAAAGTCCCCTAATGAGGTCTCGAATTTGAGAATCCTCTCAGGGAAATCCGGATGATTTTCCCTGGTCTAATCTCTTGTAGGTATAGCACACCTTGGTTATATTGAAGCTATCATAGTGCAGTTCTCTTCCCCTTTTGCATGAATTCCCTGACAGATTCATCGATATTATGTATGCCATTCTCCAACTACTTTCTTCAAAGGTGTTTGGCAGACCTGTGGTCAAGGTTTGCCCCACTTTTAGGACATTCCTTTCCCAGCATCTTGGGAGAAATCTTTGAGGGCTTGTTTACCCATTTAACTATTTTCCACAGCTTCCTTTTGACAGTCTCAGATTTCTTTGCCTGAGCAAAGGCGGACCCGAGCCTTTGCTTCAGGGGCTTCTGCCTGCAGTGGAGCCCCTGTGGATGGATTGGCAGCTGGAGCTGTTTACACGTTGAGGCCTCTGAGCCTTACCTGATGGCTCCAAAGCCCTTACTTTGGGGGAGATCTCCTCACTAGACCCCTTCACTCCTACTCCGTTTCTGGTGGAATTCACCAGAGGCAGTTTTCAGCAATTGGTGGCTGAGTATTAAAGATGTGGCAGAGTGTGTGGTGTAAGACCACCCAGAGGGCATGGGTTGTTGGGTAGGAGGATGGTCTAGAACCGAAGCAAAGGTATTTACCATGGCTGTGCGACAGCACATGGGCACGCCGCTTTACCTCTGGAAAACAACTTTCTCCTTGCTCCTTTTAACATACTTCCTTTTCATTCAAATTTGTACCTTTTCCATTGTTTATAGAAGCTTCATGAGCTTCTTGCATGTAACAGCATATTGGACCTTGACAGTTGTCATCTCCTTGATGACCTGTTGTACACCCTTTACACATACCTTGGTTTGTCCATTTCCCTAAAATGCCAGAATTGGCTCATGGCCATACCCTGTCAGTGTAAGCACCGCATAGGGTTTGGCAACTCTGGCTTTCCTGAGGTGGTACCTATGCCAACTTAACTGATTCTGGAAGGACTAAGTGTTAAAGTTAGAAGGAGAGCTGGCGCAACTGTTCCAAACCATCCACTTTCTTCTTGAAACGTTTACTGCCACTACATTAAAATTCTCTAGTTCCTCTAACAGTTTTTCTCCTCAGATACCTCATCAGGCCTCGGGAAAAGACAATTCCTTTACACTGAAGTTGCGGTTGTTGTGCAGGAGACCATGACAATTGAGCCACAAGGATGTCGCATATCGCACGCAGAACAGTCACTCTCATCTGGTGCCGAAACCTCAACTTTTTGATACCATCTCACTGTTGGGTGATGCGAGGATTGTTGACATACGTTCAACTATTTTTCCGTGTACTTTAAAAAAATATCAAGATCCTGATTGATACCATCAATGGTCTTCCATTACTAGGTACTCTAGCAGTATGAAATACTTTTCATATTTATCAGTAAGATTTCCTTAGTGGTATGAGGAGGACTTTTCCCCTTCTTACCTGGTTTGGAGAGCCCAGGAACCATTACATTCCCTTCTTGCCCTTTGGAAGCTGGAAAGGTTCCAAGTGACATTGATGTTCCAGAGGGAATAGTCGGGGGATTGCATGGTCCTCAGGGAGAGAGCTAGATCATTGTAAATTTTTTAGAACTCATACAAATTAGCATCTTCATGTTCCTCAGCCCTCCCACTCACCATGGAGTCCAACGAGGGGAAGCTATAGTTTGGTGCTCTAAAGTCCTCAACAGCCACAGGGGTAATAGGAAATTATCCCAGCCACTATTACAGTATGATGGCAGTCGCGGGACGCTATACGCTAACACTGAACAATGCTTCCTTGACCCTAGGCCATATTTGACCATCTTATTGACTTGACCGCCGTTGCTCCAAGCCACCCATCTAACCAGAATAAAGGCCAAAGAGTGTGTCACTAGCTGCTGTCACAGCTTGTAGCATCGGCTCAACTTCATGACTCCTGTCTCCTGGTACTATCGGACTGCCACACACGGCAAACAAACGTGAGCGTTTCTCCCTGGTCCAAGTGGAATGAACTAAGAGGTGAGGTCACCATCCCCTTTCATAGGCCTTGGTGCATCCATGGCAGCCATTTTGCCAGAAATCCCTCACTGTTGACCCTCCAGTATGGTAGCTCTCTGGTCTGGATCACCAGATCCATTGTGACCTCAAGAGCCTCCCACGCGGCAAGGTGGCTTCACGTTAGGGGGGTTAGCAGTGTAATGCCACGGTAGTTCAGTACATCTATGATCCCCTTCGCCTTCCAGAGAGGGATAACCAGTCCCTCACTTGGGTCAGGGATGGACCAGACCTGCCATAGGCAGTCCACCACTACATGCAAGCCCCTGTGCTATAGGTTCACCCCACAGCCCTTTAGAAGTTCAGGCAGATATCAATATACTGCGGCTTTCCACTCTTTCAGCTTGGAAATCGCCTTCCCTAACCTCCATTAGTATAATAGGTTCCTCACGAGGGGTAGTCTGGCCTGGTATTTGATACCACTTGCATCAAGCTACGGTTGGTTGGGTCTACCTGATACAGCTGCTCAAATCTCAGCCCAAGGCCGCACAACCCCAACATGATCTGAGATGATCTGTCCATCCACTGAGCGGTACTGCAGTTATCTGCGAGTTCAGCTTTCTCAGGGCTTGGTAGGCAGGGTGAAGGTCCATATTACCTAGAAATGGTCTTCAATCTCATCAGCCAAGATTCCTGATGAACTGTCCCTTTCCTTCTCAGCAGTGTCTGAGCTCTATGTACCAAAGAGTCAACACAAGTCTTGATTGCTATTCAGCTAAGTCCATAACACACCCGTTCAGTGGCCTCTCTAATCCTCCAGGGAGATGAAATTCTACCTTGTCCCTCAGCATATGCGCAATGGAACTCCTGCGCTGTTTTGAGTGTTTTTGCACTTGAAGGACTCCCATAGAGAAACTTGGTCGGTCCAGTTTTTATTTCAAGTTCTTGACTCGATCAGAGACAGCAACCCACATGCCACTCCTCCTCCTCAGTCTGTCCCAAGTGAAACACCCTAGAGTGTGCCACTGGAGATGAGGATTTTTGAAGCTGGACCTGTAAGGGTTAGCCACTGCCAGTTACTGTTTAGTGCCAACAGAACTTGGTACTCCGGTAAACCCTGCAATTCTAGAGGTTCCTCCATCGAGTGCTGACAAGATTGTGGTCGATCACATTGGCCACATGTAACCATCATCTTTATACATGTCCAGTGTGCAGATTGGGCACTGGTACCAGGAGCCAGCATCCTCTTTCTCTGGCACCTAGCAAGGAAAAAACAAAAAGAAGGCAATCTCCCTGAAAGAAGGCTGTTCTAGCTGCTGGGATCATTTCCCAAGCCATGGGCTGACAGACATCTCGTAGCCAGCTTGAATCACAGCTGGATCCACATTGAAGTCACCCTAACAAAATGTCTCGCAAGGGCAATTGGTCTACCTTGGCATAGGGTACTCTTTCAATCGGTTTGCAAACTCAGTATGGAGATTACACAGCATAAGAGACGATGAGGCCAAAGCATGCTTCAGTCTCAAATGCCTTGATAACGCATCAACTGGTGTTACCTCACTACCGAGGGTTTGAGTCAGATGGTGGCTCGGCTACTTCCTGGAGGTGATGACCATTGCTGCAAAGCCTGACCCCAGTATTGGTGAACCACCCATACTGATTGTGCCATTGCCATTCTTCGCACCTCCAAGAGGGCCAGCAACCGCAACTCCTAACTACTCCATTCCTCGATAGCAGGTAACCACTCGTCCCTGCATAAAAGGACCGGATGCTCCAAGTGCCTACCTGGATAGCTCGCAGAGGTTAAGCCTCTGGCAGTCGCTCTGGGTGTCGTCACCTTCTGCCACCCCCACTGATGCTGCTCCAATGAAGGGGGTTGGCTGTCTGTTGGGGCAACATCCCCTGTGGGGTTCCCTAAGGGCTTTGCCCCACGGCCTCATGTGGGTTCATGCCTGCCAAAGCCACAGGCAGGACGAGTAACTCTCGTTCCTATCCTGGGCCCCAACATTTTGCCCTCCCAACGGGACCCACAGCCCACTTCACCTGCTGGTGGGAGGGACAACACCCTTTCCCTCAACATATCCCATTTATTAAAGGTTGCTGCAGTGGTTAATCTGGGGGGAGAGGCTGGCAAGGCTGTGGCATTGCTCTGTACTTCTGAGGCCTCTGATGCTCGCGAGATCCCCCATTTAGCCTGGTACTGCAGTTGCCCCAGTTCCATGAGTGGCCACTAGGGAGTCACTCAGATCCACTACAGAGAGCTGTGAACTGCATGGGAGGCTTATGAGAGACCGTCCCGAGCGGGAGGGGGGGTTCGGGCTGCAATGGTCGAAAATGAGTTATAACCATTTTCGAATAGTATACGAATGGAGAATTACCCATCCGATTATTAGGTCCGGCAGCGAAAAATTAGGCAGTCAAGCAAGGGCGTAACCCCACACCTCCCAATCGCCGATCGGCCACTTTCACCCTTATGCACATATGCCGTAAGGGCGCAAGAATGAGACATTGTATATTGACACTACCTACTGAAACTGAACGGAGGAGGCTAAGAGTGTCGTATTATAATGGATTACTCCCAATGTTATTGGTTTATGATAAAATAAATGAAGGAAAATGAAAATAAATGAAGGAAAAAGAAAAACCAATCTGATTTTTTTTTTCACATAAAATGCGGTGAATATATTGCGATATCGACGTGTACATCAGATATGCAAGTTCAGACTTCGGTTATAATTTGTAAACAATGGCGTATCTATATCCCATAAAATAAACGAGAATGGTCCGATCTTTGTCAACGGGTGATAACGGCTGCTTCTGTGGAAACTCGAGGATTGTAGGCCTATTTCACATGTAGTCGCGATCGGATAAACTGTTCTTACATCATATATTTCATGTGCATGTGTTCATTGGAGACCAAATAAGTAAGAAACACAAAAAAATAACAATATCACGATTATTACTATATACATACAAAACAAACGTAAACAGTACATGAAATATATATATAGGCCTATATATATATGTAGGCCTACTAAAACATACGCGAATGCAAACGGACATGCGTACATGTATGGATACACATGTATATACATGTACACATACAATACATACCTGTTCACAAATATGTACACACGTGTAGACATTCAAACACACACACACACCATATGAATTCAGTGTTACACGGGGCCCAACTTTTTTAGAAAAATGTGCACATAAATGTACATATGTACAAATGTATATATTTAAATACACATTTAGAGACACAAATGCAATGTCTGCATACACAGACAATCATATCTACACACACCAGTACACATGTGTACACGTATTTACACACATGTGTACACATGGGTAATGTACATCCAACAAGCATGTTTTCATATGTAAACACATTACATGCATGAAAACACTAATACAAGTGGTGTGAGACCACCAGTAGAAAAGTCTATGGCCAGGAAAGGTAACCAACCTTACGATTTTCCTAAATTTTTTTAGGGGGTACTCATGTTTTTTTCGTCATAACTCGAGACCCAATTAACATATTTTCACTTTTATTACTTTAGTTTAGTTGAAAATTAATGTACTTTCTTTAGTAATCAGTTCATAAAATTCTATTATAGGATACTTACAGAAAATTAACATAAATATTCACAATTTTCAACTGGATTTTTCTCAGAAAAAAAA